>NC_057804.1:151136582-151436582 GCF_018294505.1 Triticum aestivum
TATATCGTATTATCGTGAATAGCTACGGACGAACTGGTGATACAGTGATGAATTTGATCGTATCTTGATTCGACTTAGCTAAACTGTTCGTCCACTTTATATGCTTCCTTCCACTAAACATGCACATAAATCATTCAGATGTACATGTCCCAAGAACAGTGATCGACTGACCCAGCCCAGTCCAGCTTTTCATTAGGTCCAAGTACTAGCTTTAGCTGCTGTGTCGCGCTGATCAGTCTGTCACGGGAATGGAGTGCCAACGGGTCCGCTTGTACTTGTATAGTCCCGAGCCTCGACTTGTACTGCTTGTCTTGCCGGAATGCTCGGCATTCTGCCCAAGACGAGGCTATCATCGAGATTGACAAATTTTTTAGGGGCATCGAGCTTGACATTTATGTCACCTTGTACATGTTTCCTCTCTAGTTCGATTACAACATCTACAACTACGATTGTCTAATTCCGACCCTCAAACGTGCACCGATGCGCCCGGTTACTGACTGGGCATGCCCGTTTTGATTCTCTATTTATGCATGCAGACAACCATGTTTCTAAATTATCCGATCAAATTCATGTGATTGGTAGGGATAGAGAGTGGGAAAAGAAAAATAAAGAAAGAGAAAAGGTGGTCCGGCGTGAGCCACATCCTACGTGGAGGGTTGCCGGACATCCCCATACCCTCTCCATATTTGGTGTGGATATGAGAATTTTCGGACAACCTGGTCATATGGGGATAGGGGGTCCGATTAGGTGGCTTTTTTTCTTCTCTCTCCAGGCAGTGATCGGATTGTCCCCCCAACGTATGGTAAGAATTTGGATGGTCCGGTTATAGATGCTCCTACAGGGATGAGCTCCATCAATGCATGGTTTGGCCCTCCCGATGTTGGGGCTGGATAACAACAATGCCACAATAATGGTTGTTTCTTCACGGCGTAGGAATAGGAAAACGGTGGTATTACCTTTTTCTGAAGAAAAAAACAGTAGTATTACTCAGCCAAGACTGTCGTGATGGCTTAATGTGGGATGACGTCTCACAGGTTCGCTAGGTCCACGTTGGTCTACCATGGAATACTGGCTGACGCGACTGATGGAAGATTCGTTTTCAAGATGGTGATTGGAGCACTACTTTTTATTCGGTGTGAAAACTCTTGTCTTGGCCTGAATTGGTCGTGTTGAACAGCGACAAACTTCCGTCATTACTTTATTGAAGGCGTTGTCTACTTGTTGTTGTACTGGCCTTCATTTGACATGGCGACGACTGCGTGAAGGTGGATATCCCTGCTCGAAGGCGTTGTTGTGGAAGAAGTCGACTTAGTCATAGTTCTAATTTCATGTCTTGCAGTGTGTCTACCATAGTTGTCTAAGTTTTGTACTCAACTTGTTGATGTTTTGGCCTCGATGCCATGCATCAAGTGAAATACAAAAAATGAGCAAAAGAGAGGCCGCCCTCTCTGATTTCATATAGAAACCAAGGCCTTTGCTTATAGAACAGGAAAAAAGAAAACCACTACCCTATTGGAGATATGCCCTAGAGGCAATCATGTATGATCATAATCAATATAGGCCTTAGACATTATCAATGATGTGTATCAACAAGTACGTGACTTTGTTTGTGAAGCTATGCATTGTATGACAACTGTCCTAAATGGTCCCTAGTCGAAAGGTTTGTGTGGACTCTCAACCGACGAGACTAGCATATGACACGGTGGATGGCTCGGTCTCATTGGCCATGTAACATTGGATGCTAGCCAGATAATATCGACCCAGAAAGATCTGGTGTCGGATTCGACGTACTCGGACACGAGTCCAGATAAGGTTCGAGTCAGATATACCCAATTATGAGATGCAGTGATAGGTCATCTGTAGTCTCGAGTAAAACATACGTTCTGTGTACTAAGGCCTGAGCTGGCCCGTGGACTCGGGATAGTGACCGACTTGCTTTGGGCCGACCAAATGCTACTCCGTAACTAGGTAGTTATAAAAATTGGTTTCAAGCTTGTCCAGACCCATGTTCCGAGACATGATTGAGTAAGATTGAATTTGCCCCTATGATCCAGAGAGATATACTCTGGGCCCCTTGTGTGCTCCGACCTGGATAAGCATGGCTATGCGATAAGGATATGAGCTAATCCAATATGTAGGTTGACATCACTCTACAACAAGGAGTCAAGGATGACTAGGTCTCCTTGAGACCGAACATATATTGTGGGGCAAAAGGAACATAAGTGTGACACGTTGTATAGATTCGCCGAAACGGCTTCATCGAACACTTAGAGTCGACACGTTTTGCTAGAAGCCGCTACCGATTGGTCGACCCGGTTGTGATCCGACTACAACCAAGTCTACGAGAACCTAAGGGTCGCGTGCTGAAGGGAAGGAATGTGTGAGGCCAGATCTGACTTCGTGAGTCGGATTTGATCCTACTCGGACTCGAATCTAAGCCAAGCAGACTTTGGGCTTTAGGATCCATGCGGGCCCCACGTATTGGGCCCATGCTGGATGCCTATATGTAGTGCAGGTGTGGCACATGGTTTCAATTGATCTCTTTAGCGTTTTCCGTTAGGGCTTTGCATGTGTTGCAACTAGAAATACCTCCAACCGCCGCTACCTGTGCGATCGGACCTAGTAGTCCACCATACAATGTTCCTCCTGCACGCACGGATACCGTTAGAGGTGGTGCACTTTATGATGCCCCGATGAACCTGTTCATGGGATCCGCTCGGCTACATGGGGATCGATAAGGAGGAGACGCTCCATTGACACATTGCTACAACTCTTTTCCTGCTGCACGACACTACGCGTCTAGTGGTAATGATTCGTGATCCATCTCCCTTGGCAATGTTCCTGGTTGTACCACGCGTAGGAGTTTTTTACATATTGCAGTCGATGCACCTAGCGTAGCCCAACATACGCTACTGATACTACCAAACATCCAGAAGCACTACACACCATTCATTTTACATTGGTAGATTACGGAGAACCACGACAAAAGCCACGAATCACGCAAGATCCCCATACCAAAAGGAGGCCAATTTAAGAATGGATACCACTCCAAATCAACCAGACTCCAAATATAATCCAAGAATACAAACTAGAGAATAAGAAAGAGGGCAATTAGCACAACAAAAGACCGCCAACCCAAGTTGAAGATCAACCAACAACTTCAAGGTAGGTACCCAACAAGACCAAAGTAGCAGATCAGCTGGCCACCAATCCGAAGAACTCCGAGCCTTCACCCTTGCGAAGCTCATAACACCTCACTTGTTATCGGTCTATTATTTTCCCCCCTAGCAGCAACACCTTTTGTCCTTCCACTTTTATCTCTAGAATGATCCAGGAATACATCAACTTAACTATAGTCATGGAATATTATATAAAGTCCCTCTCAAAAAAGATATTATTTCTACATTTCCAGATTATCCAAAACATAGAAGAAATTCCAAAAAGGACCAGTTTCTTATCAGATTTTGAAAAGCTTTTGATCGATCTACCAAAACACTCATTTAAACTATTTGGTGTGGAATTCAAATTAAAAGAACATTTCATTAGGTTCTAAATCAGTCTAGAAGCGAAACATTTGAAGAAAAGATGATCAATAGATTCATCCTACCCATAGTACACACAATTTTTGTTGCCTTTCCATCATCTTCTCAGGAGATTATCTCTAGTCAAGATATTTTTCCTGACCATCAGACACAATAATTTTTTTAATTTTTTTGAAGGGATCTTAGTTTTCCACATAAATGTATGTGGAAAACCCCTTTCGGCTTTTACCAGAAACAAATATAAAGACCTAATAGTAAATTTTGTATCACACGTGAGCATCCACTTGATTTGATATTTACCTCCAAACATTCAAACTTCTTCAATATCAATTTCAAACTATTCCACAAATCCAAAGATTCTCCAAAGATGGTTATAAAGGTGAATCCTTCCCAACCTTATTTGCTATAGGATTAAAAATATTTTAGCGAACTTCATCCAAACCACATCCAAGGGACATACATTGTTGTATCTTCGAATCAACTTTCAACATTTCGTCTTGAGGGATATGAACAAGGGCCTGCACCCGAAAACTTTAGCCGATCATAAGAGATATCCTTTTTGTACCAATCTTCGTTAGGAATATCTCTCTTCAAAGACTAGCTTGATGAAATATCAATAAGTTAAACTACATTCATCATAGGCTTACCCCAATAGTGCTTAGATAGCTTTGCACTCTATAGAATCATCTAGCTCTTTCCAAAAAAATCCTATTGCCTAGTTAAGAAAGACCACCGGGTTCTGGTGTCTCCGTAGGATAGTTGGTTTATAATGCCCTAGAATGCATTCACATGACCTACAAGGCTACAATTTGGGTGCCCTCTTTGTACCTCAAACACATCATTTTTTTATCGGAACATCTTGTTGGTACCTTCCTTTGCGGTGAACAAATGCTCAAACTTTGTGCCAAAAAGGGTGTGCATGTGTCTCATCGACGATATGGTTAAAATATTGTCATCAACCCATTGCCGAATAAATCCACAAACTTGGTGATGAAGTATCTTCCACTAATACCCTCTATCATCATTAAGCATCTTAGTGGCAAACATCAATTTGTAGTATTCTTTGACATACAACAAATCATTTATCTTGCTGGTATCAAGGATATCACCAGTTTGGTATTCACTTCCATCTTTCACCAAATTGTTAGGCTATCACTTTGTTGGGGATGAACTGCAACAATGCAAACACTGGTCTGCGTCGGTGCTATACACACGGTTTTTAACCCCTTCCCGTGATGGCATTTGGAACCGTCGCCAATTGAGTGTGGGCGATAGGGGGGTCCTTCCCACACGACCCAGAAATCGTTGGGGATATGGAGCCATGATCCAGAGGCCTTGCAAAATGTAATCGTGTGCGATGCAGCACACAATAAATTCTTACGCATGTGCGGAATCGGTGATTAAACGTTTCTAATGACAAAGTGAAACCAAATGGTGTGTCATAATGAACCGTTTCAGAAACAATATGTAAGGCACACGGGCCAACATATGAACTGTGTGCGATATGTGCCCCATCGCACACAAGTTTTCTGCAGAACCCGTCTGCCATGCAAGACTCCATCACACATGTTTCCAAACAATTACTATGTGCAATAATGTTCTCTCACAAATGGTTCAGGAGCCCCTTCGCACACATACAAGTGCTGCAGACCGTTTGTGATTTGTTGTGTATCACTGACGGTTGCGGCAAGAGTGACATGTGCTTTTTGTTTGTGATCCCACACGTTTCCTGAAAAAATTACGACTGGGATTGTATTTTACATTGGGCACGGTTTAGTCCGAGCTCTCGTGTGCGATACCGTGATATTACAAACGGTTCCGAAGATCCTACGCACATGTAGTAGCATTGTAAATCATTTGTGATTTGCTGTGTATCACCGAAGGTTCTGGTACAATTGACGTATGCTTTCCGATGTGGATCACACACATTCATTTAGTTGAACCGCGTGCAAAGCAATTGTCAGGTTAAAACAAAAATATCCCATTTTGAATTGGCATGCAAAAAAGCAAATTCGCCACAATATTCAATTGAAAAAATAGTGTCCACGGGAAGAACTTCATCAGATTTCGCAACAATTACAATTGTACATATGGTAGCTAAATTCCAATGATTTGTCCACACATATACGCATTACATAATTAATCATAGTGTACGAAATACGAAGACCTCATCAGATGGAAAACAATGGATCCATGCAGATATGTTTAGCGGCTAACTCTTACTCAATGTTTCAGGAGAACGCATGCTGAAATCTTCATTATCACTAGTGGGATTGATGTAGTGATTTAGGAAGAAGTCGCTGATAAATCTCCGGACCATCAGCAATTCACCAGCCGGGAGCGGTTCAGGGGTCCTCGGCTCTAAGATGAGTTGCTGTATTTTTAAGATCAGAATGTGCCATCTGAGTGGAGTAGAAGATATTAATTGAGATAGACTTACTGGTACTAATTCGCGAGGATCGTCACAACTATCAGCAGATTTATAGATGGAGATCATGTGTGTGAAAACATAGTATCCACAAAGGTTGGTCCCTCCTTGTTGCTCAGGACACTGAATTTTTTTGTACATAATTAGTCATGTATTTGTCCAGTTAGGAACAACCTAAGCTATGTTAGATGTACCATTTTTTCTTTGTAAAAAATAGAAAGAGGTTTATTTAGAGGCTTGAACATTTGACTAGCATAAAAAAAGATATTTGCAGACTATTTGATAAATTTTCTGAAAATAACGGTTTCGGTGTGTTACCGGAGACACGATCTCGTGCTGCAGAGGTAGTTCCCTCTTGAACAGGTTCCCTGGTTTAGTTTTCCACAATGTGACCACACTGGAAATGAAGATGAATTTTGACAACATTAATTACTGAACCAGATATGAATGCAAATTAATTTCAACATCATAGAATTCAATACCTATCCATGAATTGCTGAAGATGCATCAGATCCTGAGCGTTTGTTGACTCTTTGAGAGAATCCATGTAGTAAATTGTGTTCTTGTTTGGATCAATGAATACCAATATCCAATGATCGCTACATATAAGAAAGCCATAAGCTTACAATTATGTCGAAATCTGAAAGACAATCAGTGTATGCGTGGTTGTTTACTTGACTTATCGTTCATGACATGGACAGAGAAATGATTCTGCATGGGACGTGTTGTCGAAGAGACGGACGACCGTGTTAGTGGCCTAGTCCTGTAGGTCCTTACCATCTAATGTTGTGCCATTTGCTAATGCAGGATCTATGAAATACACACTCTCCCTTTTTCTTCTTTGCGTGTTCAATCCACTGAGAGGAATAAAATGTTGTTAGCTGTTTATCATTTACAGCCTTGTATGGAGAAGTTGGTTAGAGTTTGTTAAGTACTTACAAAATCAGGCATCTAACAAGAGCGGCATCGAGCTCGTTGAAGTTGAAAAAGAGATGTAAGTCCTGGAAACTCACATTGATGGAACCGACATCGTGTCGGAAATGATCTCTGTTGTAGTGGACTAGCAAACCATGATGACCTGCTGACATTTGATCCATGCAATATTCATTTAACTCACAGCAACTGGAGCTGCACTCATCAAAGTATTCGCCATCAAGAAATGGCTGGCCATGGATGTAATTGTGTGCTTCAAGTATGTATGCTTTACTCTTAGCAAGCAACAAATATACTTCTTCATTATCCATGCTGTCAGAAATAATATTACTCCCCGATTCAAACAACCTCCTCTTAATTTGGTTCTAGGCGATGAGTGCTTTAAGTAAGGGGCAATGGTTCTCTTTCCTCTTTTCTCTCCCACCGCGCTTCCTCACAGGTGCTGCCATTTTGGCCTCTTCCTTCTTGGTACTTGAAGCATTTCTGGCAGAACATCTGGTTGAGCAGATGGTGAAACTTCGATGGACTGCTTAGTAGTCGGTTTATCTATGCTGGACCACTGAGCTGGTGGTGCTGCTGTGACGGACTGCTGGGCTATAGGAGTAGAGGCATCGGACTGCTGACCATGCGTTGAAGCTATGTCGGGTTTCTGCGTAGGTGGTGCCAACTTGCTGGTGTGCTCTAGAGGCCGTGCCAACGCGTTGGTTTGCTGAGCAGGAAGTGCTGACACATTGGTATGCTGATCACGCGACTACGGACTAACGGACTGACGGACTAATGAGCAGTCGGTTCTGGACCTACAAACTGCTTAGCAGGCAATTCCAAAGCATCAGACTGCTTAGCAGTCCGTTCCACCAGGTTGGTCTGCTGAGCATGTGCTACAGCTGAGTCTCCCCCCGCTGCTTCAGCAGCCGCATCTGAACCGGTGGTGCATCTTCAGCAGTTGTAGGCCTTGCCAGTGGCTGCTCTGGGGCAGAGGATGACATGGCCTATACGGCACAAAGTCGGGTCGGCTGATCACATGTTGATGCATCAGCCATCGGATTACGAGTATTAGGTTCTTTGGAGGAAGCATGCGAGAGCTGCTATGGCAAGGAGAGCGTCACCGGTTGAGGGGCGACATTGGTTGCTCTTGGCGGGGCTTCAGGGATCTCATCGATGAACTCTATTTCCTTTCATGGCAACTGGATGTGGTGTAACAGTGTTTCTCCCAAGGTCCGTTGCTCATCAAAGTCTCCTAGGACATTCTTCACGGCAAATTCATTGAATCCAGGCTTTACTTCAGTCACGTAGCACTCCACACAGCCCGACTTCAATGGCACATTGTCCAACAAGAGGCCCTCTTCCAAGAAGGGTGGGCAAATCCAGGCTATTGCACATTTTAATGTACCTTCATTATGTGTAAGCATGCCCTTCAGTCTCTCTTTCATTCCAGATAGATCAGATATAGCATCATCATGAGCAGCTACAGCCTCAGTGTTGCTGGGTTCAGCTGATGCACAACTACTCTTGTGCGGTGTTGTCGCGCAATAAGCAACATCCTCCATGCCCGCCTCACCTCCCATCTGCTGGCTATCTATCATTGTTAGAGTCTTCTACATCATCATTGACTCTTCAATATCCTTTCCAACAACCGAATACATGTCCTTCCTCAACCTTTCATACAATTCATTCTGCTTCATTTCACTCCTCGCTTTTTTCATGCTGATCCTCTCTTCTTTGCTGAGTATGAAAGCCCTCTTGTGCGGGACATTAACACCTACACCCCTTGCACAGCCAGGGGGATCTCTTGTTTCCAGAGCATCAGATAGAATGCCACATGGCCCTGAGTTCCTGTAGAACCTTCCAGGGATCTTGGAAGCCTTTAACATCACTTGATACAGTTCTTCATCACGTGAGTGCTCAAAGTAATAAGTTCCGTCATCACGCCTCCTTGCACGTGCCCGCAAGTAGTCTCTTGTGCGTTCGCCCCTGATTTCACTAAAGTCCGGTTTCCCACCTGCCGCTATTGCTTCTTTGTCCCCCTGGTCGCATATCGGTTTCATGTCGTAGTATCCTGCCACACCCATACGGTGGGTGTGTGTGTTCTTCTTTTGAAGTTCCGATTGCTTGGCACTCTTCTTAACAAACTCTTTAGTTGCCCTGACCCTTTTGAATTCTGCCCAGTATGCCTTTGTAATTTGGGGTTATGCGGGGATTGGGTCCTTGCCTTCACTCAAGTACTTCTTGTACAACACGTGCTTCCAGTTTCTCCAAGCATCCCTAGACTTCTTCAGTGCAGCTTGTTCCACCTGCATTCTCCACTACTCTAGAACGTTGAAGTGATCCATTATCTCCCGGACAATCCTTCATCGTGTTTCTGTGTCAGCCTTCCGAGACCCTGACAGATTAATGTTGAGCCTTGCCCTGCTAACAAATCCACACACACTCCTGAACCTCGTGTGTGCTTTGTCTGGTTTAGTTAGAGCCCAAGACTTTAAATGGATCTCGGTTACTTCATATACACCTTTAGGATGGTGTGTGGGCTTCCTTGGAGCGTTCCTCCGTGTCCTGACCGGAAGGGTAATTGCTGCAGCTCTATCCCGTTCAAGATTACTTGATCCCTCACCATCTACTTAAGACCTAGGGTTGTCGGAATCAGATGAAGATACATCGCCTGAAGCATGAGTGCCGTCGCTGCTAATCGGCATCTACAGAGAACACATGCGAAACTCAGGAAAGGAGGATAAGCATAAAACTAACAACTTGGTATCAAGTTGTCTGAACATGTCATGCAATAACTTAGAAAATGCATGGCTTATTTGTTAAGTTTGTGTGACTCAGGCGCCCGTAATCTGTAAATCGACAGTAACGTATTGGAGATCTAGGGGGGAGGGGAGCTGGCCATGGAGATTGGGTGGACTAGTTGAGTGAAAAGCGGGCGGGCGGTGGGGGGTGTTGGCGGCCTAGGTGAAAATGGTGAAATATATCCCCAGTCGCCGCACGGAAAGGCCTATGCAAACGGTTTCCTCTAAACGCTCGTTTGCACAAAGAGAATAATTTCATTTGAAATGAAGACATACTAATTTTGAAATGAAGACGTGAGTTTGTCATTTCGCCTCTAAAATTTTCCCACATTAAGCAATCACCATTATACCACGGGTTTGATTTGCTGGCACATTCAAGGTCTCGTGTGCTATATTTAAGATATTTTTTAGCATATACCATGTATTTTGGCATATAAATCAAATCCTAACTGGACTGCATTTCCCGTCTAAAGGGATGAGGATTGGCGTTCGATCTGGGAGCATCCAATGGTGCAGACATATGATTCGTGGGGTTTGGGTTCTAGCCAATCGGAATGCACGACTCACATCACACGCGCAGGAAGGGGGGGCATCGGCCACGATTTGGTAGGCACACGGCTTTCGTGAGTGAACCGTGTGCTATTCAAAAACATTTACATGAACTAGCAGCACATTTTTGTTTGAATAAAAACAAGAGTTCATCGTTTCGCCTCCAAATTGTTTTCCACGGTAAGAAATCACCATTGTACCCTATGGTTCGATTTTCTCGTGCATTTGAGGTATCGTTTGCTATATTTGAGTCGTTTGCCATAGTCGCAACCACACGTGGGTGCTAGCTAGCAAGATCATTTGTGTGTCGCTTTGGGAGTTTTCATTCATTGTTCAAGACATGGGAAAAAATTCAAACAGTTCGGCCGCGGGGTGCAGCCAGGAGCGTATGCCTTGTTATTATTCTAATTACATGAAATGCATATAGAGTCCGAAAATAAAGAAAATCAGTGTGTCACCGTGGCGTACTCTCAGGATCACATGGTTTTTTTTGGTAAAGATGGCACAAGTTTTGATGCTCACACCTTCCAAATCGGAGCATCTCACAAGAAGGATCATAGTTTCCAAAGGAGAGGCGGAACTTCAGACTCCAATCCTCAGTGACTACATTGTTCCGCCTCAAACTTTTTTCACGGTAAACAATCACATATATGCCCTAGGTTTGATTTTCTGGCCTATTTCAGGTCTCGTTGCTATATTTAAGTCATTTTTTTGCACTTACCTTGCATTTAGTGCATATAATTAAATTCAAAACCGTTCTACAACTACATCTGGGTGTTAGGTAGAAAAGAAGGTGTACGAATCATTTGTGTGTCACTTTGCGAGTTTTCATCCATTGTTTGAGAAACGGGGAGAAGTTTCAAACATTTCGGCCGCGAGGTGCGGCCACTGGCATAGGCCTAGTTGGTATTTTAATTACTGGGAATTCAGATGGAGTCTAGACATCATCAAAATCGGTGTGTGCCCATGGCATGCTCTGACGACCCCGGTGAATTTTTTTGGTAAAGTTTGGCACAAGTTTTGATGACCGCTCCTTCCAAATCGGAGCATCTCACATGAAGGACCATGGTTTCCAAAAGGAGACATGTCAATTCAAACTCCAGTGGTTGGTGACTTCATCGTTTGGCCTCATAAAAATTTCCACGGTAGGCAATCACCATTATACCACGGGTTTGATTTTCTAACGCATTTTAGGTATTTTTTGCTATATTTAAGACATTTTTTGAATTTAATGTGTAATTTCTGGATATAAATAAAATCACAACCAGAACTGCATGTGATGTCGAAAGGGATGAGGATCACTGTTTGATCAAGGAGAATCCAACGATGTAGACGTACGATCCGTGTGGTTTGGGTTCTGGCCAATCAGAAAGCATGACTCAGATCGCACGCGTGGTAGGGGGCATCGGCCACGGTTTAGTGGACACACGACGTTCTTGAGTGAACCGTGTGCTATTTGAAAACATTTACATTCACTAATAGCGTATATTTGTCTGAATGAAAACATGAGTTCATCGTTCCACCTCCAATTTTTTCCACGGTAATAAATCACGATTGTACCCTATGGTTCGATTTTATGGTACATTTTACCAGGCGACATGCCTGGCTAGCAATCTCAAACTTTGAATATGCAAGAAAAAACTGATCTCGTTTGTATATATATATATATATATATATATATGTATATATGTATCGTCGCAACTACACGTGGGTGTTAGTAAGATCATTTGTGTGTCACTTTGTGAGTTTTCATTGATTTTCCGAGAAACGGGAAAAACTTCAAACAGTTCGGTCGCAGGGTGCGGCCAGAGGCGTAGGCCTTGTTGGCATTTTAATTTCAGGAAATGCATATAGAGTCCAGAAAATAACAAAAAATATTGTGTCACTTTGGCATGCTCTCACGATCGCATGGAAAAAATTTGGAGTTTGACACAAGTTTTGGTGCTCGCACCTTCCATACCGGAGCATCTCACAAGAAGGATCATAGTTTTCAAAAGGTGAAGCGACACTACTGACTCCAAATCGTCAGTTACTACATCGTTCCACCTCGAAAAAAATCATGGTAAACAATCGCGGATATACCTTGGTTTGATTTTCTGGCCCATTTCAGGTCTCGTCTGCTATCACTACTAGGGAAAAGGCTAGCAGTAGCGCGGGTTTTAGATGTATCAGTAGCGCGGGGTAGGCGCTACTAATAAGGCGCTACAGCTACCAGATAGCAGTAGCGCGTGCTCACCGGCGCTACTGCTACACAAGTGTAGTAGCAACGCTATTTGCGGAAGCTCGCTACTGCTAGTAGCTCTAGCGCGCTTTACCTTGACGCGCTACTGCTATCGCGGCGCTGCTGCTAACTTTCGTACACTCGCTACTGCTAATTTAAGTAGTTTTTTTTGGCATATTTGTTTTGTATTTGAACAGGCTTTATAGAAGAATCTTTAGCACATAGAAATGTCATCATGATACACATACAAATGCCTGCAAGACCACAAATGTAATCATAGCATGTACATACAAATAGTCTCATTATAATCATCATCCAACACAAAGTGATATCTTGTCATCATCTCGAAAATAGCGATACATGCAAGTCTCGAATACTTGCAACTACAACAACGTCATCCATCTAAACAAAGGTATACGCAAGAAGTGCTATCACTATGAGTGAGAGCGGAACTATGCAGTACATGAGGTGGCGGTTACGAGTCCTCTCTCGCGCTAGCGTGAACCTCAAGTAACTAGCTTCTCCTTCTTGTCTGCTTTTGAAGCCTTTATGGCTGGCGTCCGTGAACCCATTCACTTGCGCCTGACACTCATGCCACTCGTTGTACACCCCCGGAACCTTCCCTTTGTACACGACATAGCAATTCCATCTCGCCATCAAGAAACTAGGTACCTGTTAGAGATGCATGTTCATGAAGAGGATGTACAATCATATATATGCAACAAAATATACTAGAGCAACACCGAAAAAGAAAGGGTTAGCAACTAGATGCAACATACAGTATGCAAATTAATTAACTAGAGGTACGCAGGTCATCGTACACAAACTAACAAAGTAGCGTTACGCAAGTTCGGCATGGACCATGGACATCACAAAGTTTCATCGCTACAAGAAGTATACAAGTTCAACCGACACATATCATCATCATCGGCATCATAAATCACTAGAAGTTCCATCCTTCCATATCATCGAGGACGAACCCTAGCTTCTTGAACGGCATGAGGTCTAGACGTTGCATGCCTATGCGAGTTCGGACGTCAGCTCGCGATATAGGGCCGTGGTGGAACATCCCCTTCTCATCGACGACTTCTTTCATGATGATCGTCGCAATGTCGCTTTGGATGCGAGAGAAGTCATCTCTAAGTTTATAATCTGCTTCTCCATGAGATTCTAGCCACTTGTGGATACGATCATCATTTCTGTTGTTAATGCGAAGCTTTTGGTGATCTGTGTTGAACTGAATCATGAGATGGACGATGTAGAATCCATCCTTCTTGCTTGGTTTTGGGACATGGATGCAGGAGAAGTTAGTTTTATGCGCGAAACCCATCTTCTTGTTCCTTTGTTTCTTGATCTGCATGTGGCCACCTCTAAAGCTGAAGCCTTGGAGAGCATCATCTAGAATATTCATTATGTGGGTGTAGTCTTTTTTCTCGTAGTCTCTGGAAGGGTCAAAATACACGGCGTGGGAGACTTGTGGGTAAAGAACGATAAGGACGGCGCTCCCGTTGCTATTGGGAAAAGACACCTCAAATTATTCCCCATATGGGAGAGAAGGAATGATTGAAATGTACGAAAGGGTTGTCCGAAACTGACTTACTTTGGATGATAAGGCACGAGGACAATTTCCCGGTCCTTATTCTGTACCATGAAGTTTTGGAGGTACTCCCTAGCAGTTTCACGCTCAAAGTCGCCGAGACTCAAGAAAGACTCGTGCATGTAGTACGGATCCGCCACACAGATTTGCGAGACTTCTTCACTCTTCATGACGGAGCTCATATGTAGCGCAAAAAGGCGGACGATAGTAAAATCAAGCCGCCTTGTTAGAAACATCTCAAAGATATGGTCAAACCGCAGGAAGAACACCTCCGCGGGCTGTGTGTCGATGTAGCACTTCCCCTCAGGCACACGAGCCACGTATGTCGGATATCCTGGATCCTTTGAGGCTAGTAGGCTTTTCTCAGTCGCAGCACATGGTCGTGCAGTCTCCTGAGATCCCCTGATAGTGCCTCCAGCGGTTTCGGTGGTAGCATCAGCTCGCCCGTGAGATGGAACATGACCGCACTTTTCACGGGTACACGCTCTTCAGAATGCATCATCTGCATGCTATGTGCTCTGGCTTGTTTGGAGGCAGTTACCTTCCCCGATCTCTTCCTCTCCTTTTTCTTGGGCACACCTTCCAGACCCTTCCTTAACCCCTGCCCCAGTGTTCCCGGGCTAAGTACTATACGACCCTCGCGCCCGGCTAGTTGAGCCTGTGTTGAGGCGGCATCTTTAGGCGTGTCCTGTGAGTATTTCATGAAGAGAGACTTTTTGCAATCCATGGTACGACCCTGCCCGGGCATATCATCCATATCCTCATTAGCAAGCTGATAGCCCGATTCGTCATATGGTTGACTCATCATATCTATGTCACAGTCATACGCGTTTGTACTGAGGTAATCCATAGGGTCGACCTCCGTCTCATCATCCATTCTCTGTTCTACAGGAGAAATTACATCAGCCAGTACTATTGCACCCCCTTCATCATGTCGTCCGCCGCTCTCACCTGGCACTACAGGAGCTGGTAATTGCATAGGCGGGGTGGTGGTCTTCGCACATGCTTGTTGATGTGTGGTAGTTATTGGTGTGCTCTCGGCCGGCTCTAGACGAATAAGATTCTTCGGCCATAGCAGCACCCAATTCTTGTAGCTTCCAATCCGGTACCGTCCCCGTCGATACCTTCCCCACCGGTCTTGGTGCCGCCATCGGTGCCGGCACTGTCGGTGTCGATGTCGGCGTCAGTACCATCATCGAGGCCGACCTGCAAACCTTGCTTAGCAATCAAATAGTCGAGGTACTCTTGTTCACCCTCATAATCCATCTCGTCTGCATCTTGGTCAGAAGGCCCAGTTTCTTCGTTGTTCGACATGTTTCCTATGATTAAGTGTCCTCATTTATTTCTAAAAGTATGAATAAATGAGAAATGACATAAAAAGAAATCTATGTGCCAGCACTCGATATGCCAACTATGTAGCACAAAATCATGCCTTTATTAACGGGAAATTTCGGCATGACCTTTGCTAAAAAATGGACATATCGAGCGCCTGAAATTCACCGAAACGGAAATGAATCAACATTCCGGCGTAACATAGGCCACTCGGATCATTTTCCAAACATGACATGTCCAAAACATGACATATGTACATATCACATGTCCAGTTCAAATTTGCACATATCACATGTCCAGTTCAAATTTTGAAACCTAGCTAAATTCATAACAAAATAGATAACCTAATTAACATACTGCCCTAACTAAAACCTAAGTAAATTAACCGAAGAACCCTAGCAGAGAGAGAGGGGGGGGGGGTTACAGAGGGTGCAGGGGCGAGGAGGCAGGCCCGACGACGGCCGGGAGGGGAGAGGAGGGAGGTGAGGGCCAACGGGTCGGGAGCGAGCGCGCCGGGGTTGGGGGTGAGCGCCGGCGCCGGGGTCGGGGTCGAGGGCCGGGTCGGGGGCGAGGGCCGGGGTCGGGGTCGGGGGCGAGGGCCGGGTCGGGGGCGAGCGCCGGGGTCGGGGGCTAGCGTCGGCGCCGGAGTCGGGCGCGAGCGCCGGGGCCGGGTCGGGCGCGGCGGTGCGACGGGGGAGAGTGGGGATTTGGGGGGGGGGGGGGGAAGGCGGGATGAAGCAGGGCGGGTGAGAATTTTGGGTTAAGTGGACGTAGCAGTAGCGCATTTGGACAAAACGCGCCGCTACTACCTTCAGTAGCTGTAGCCTTTATACAAAATTCGCTTCTACTAACTTCAGTATCTGTAGCGGTTTAGGCAAAACGCGCTGCTACTACCTTCGCTACTACCGGTTTTCCTTTTTCTTTTCCTTTATTTTATCCCACTTTTATTTCCCGAGGGCAGTGAACGAAGGGAGGGCGATATATATTGCATCATTTGACGGTTAAATATGTATGCAAAATAGGAACATATATATTACACATCATTGGACCCATGCATAATAATGGCTAAGTGTGTATACAAAATAGGAACATATATATATATATATATATATATATATATTACATCATTTGACCGATAACATAAGTTTCCTCAGTGCTGACGTTTTCGTTTTTGAGTCAGCTTCTTTCCCTTCTTGTTCGTTGAAGAATAATTGAGCCCCTCATTGTGACTTTGCCTTTTCCATGGAGTACGATTTTTCTTAGGTAATGTAGTATTGATTCTTATTTGACGTATACTTCATCATCATCGTCATCTTCCCTCATTGGGTTGCCGTACTGATCATAGTCTTCCTCGTTGGCGACTCCATCCATTCCAATGATGTTCCTTTTGCCTCTCCTCAGGACAACACAGCTGGGATTGCGCGGGTCAGTTATGAAGAAGCATTGTGTCACATGCTTAGCATGTACCCATGGCTCATTTTTTGCGATAGCATTCACGGTAGCACTCTTGGCGTCGGGTATAGTCATGGTAGTCAAAATCCAGCTTTCTCTTTCGACATTCTTAGCCCATCTAACACGGAACATCGTCGTGTTATACAGTCCAGAGTAGTCAAGTTCCCAGATCTCCTCGACCCTTCCATAAAATCGTTCAGTTGCGCCGTTGTCGCTGCCGGTCATGCATTCCATCGTCACCCCTGAGTTCTGATCATCGCTGTCCATATCTTTGGCCTCCGTGTAGAAAGTGTATCCGTTGATATCATATGCCTGATAAGTTACGAGGTTGGGCGAGGGGCCATGTGCGAAGGCGTATATGAGAAATTCATCCTTAGAGCCCTCCTTCGGAGGATTAGCAATAATATGCTCTTTGAACCAATGCAGGAAAGTGGAGTTGTGCTCTCTAGTAACTTCGGCGTCCGTCCTGCATACCCCCCCGATCACGATACTTCTTTGCGATAATTTCTTTGTGCAGTGCCACGAAAGGATCTACCTCATCTAGGTGTTGTAGAACTACCAAGTTTGCTTTGTCAAAGTCGCTGCGTCGATCTGAGTATGCCACGTGCAGTTCCCTGCGACCGTTGCAGTGACCATCTCCTTCGAGCCTCCCATCGTGCTTGTTAACGGGCAAACCAACACTAACACCAGGCGGTTGGTCTGCGCCATATAGAAAATTCTCACAGAAAGAGATGCACTCTTGTGCCAAATAGCCCTGGACGATGCTTCCATCCGGATGGGACATGTTACGAACTAATCCTTTGATGATCCCATTCATCCTCTCAAATGGCATCATGTTGTGCAGGAATGACGGCCCCAGGTCTATTATGTCATCCACAATATGGACACACAGATGCACCATCACGTCATAGAACGCGGGCGGGAAGTACATCTCAAGCTCATTCAGCATCACAACGATCTCTTCCTGTAGCCTTTGGAGCTGCTTCACACTGATCGACTTTCGAGAGATGACGTCGAAAAAGTTGCAGAGACCAATAAGCGTGTCACGGACGTGCTTGTCCATTATCCCTCTAAGGGCAACAGGTAGTATCTGCGTCATCATCACATGACAGTCATGAGACTTCATCCCGCTGAACCTTTTCTTGTCCGTGTCTAGATATCTGCTTATTTTGCCACAGTAATTGGAACTAACTTTGACTCCGGTAAGGCACTTAAAGAAGGCATTGATCTCAGCCAGACTTAAGGTGAAGCAAGAAGGGGGGCAATAATCCTCTTTCTTTATTTTCTTGCCCTTCTTCTCCCGTGCCTCTGTCTCCGTCTCTCTCTCGTCTGACATTTTACGGGGCGGCATGTGCAGATCTTCCCTAATTTTCAAACCTTGCAAGTCTTTTCTTGCCTTCGGCCCATCCTTGGTCTTATCCGGCATGTTCATCAGTGTTGCGAGCAAGCTCTCAAGGACATTCTTACATATATGCATTTGATCAAGGCAATGAGGTGTATGGAGTTTGTGCCAGTACTCCAAGTCCCAGAACACAGACCTCGTCTTCCATACCTTCAGCAGCGGCTCCGGCGCCTTTCTCATCGTCTTTCCCGCATGGGGCACTCCTTCCAGTTTTTCAACAGCTCATCGATTTTGGCACCGCTCCGCTTACGTGGAGGTCCTCGATGCTCAGCGTGACCATTGAATAGATCTCCACGGTTTCTCCACGGGTCGTCCCGTTCAAGCCATCTTCGATGCCCCATGTACACGATTTTCCCATACCCGCCATCTTTCCTTGACGTTAGCTGCTGAGACATCGTATCATCCATGCACCGCGTGCATCCGCAATATCCATGGCACACCTGGCCTGCCACATATCCGTAACCGAGATAGTCCTGCACTGTCGTGATCAGCGCGACTCTCATGTTCAAATACTCACCTTTGCTGGCGTCCCATGTCTTGGCCGGTGTTTTCCATAACGTGTCTAACTCCTCTTGAAGTAGCCCCAGATACAAATTAATATTATTTCCTGGTTGTTTCGGCCCTTGAATAAGCATGCTCATGTGAATGTACTTTGATTTCATGCACAACCAGGGGGGAGGTTGTACATCCATACAAACACGGGCCATGTGCTATGGTTGGTGTTCTGGTTGCCAAACGGATTCATGCCATCAGTACACGCGCCGAGCACGATGTTCCTTGCATCACATTCAAAATACCGATAGAAGTTGTTCAACGCTCTCCACTAGCTTCCATCCTTCACGTGTCTCAGCTTCGGATCATCTCCATCGTCGGGCTTCTTCCTCTCTACGTGCCAGCCCATTAGCTTTGCTTCCTTGGGATCTAAAAAATACCTCTGGAGACGGGGAGTGATCGGTAAGTACCATAAAACTTTCTGGGGACATTTCTTCCCGGCCTTCTTGTATCGAGAAGCATTGCACACCGGACAGCTTGTTTTTTCCGCGTGCTCCTGCCAATAAATTATGCAATCGTTGATGCATGCATGGTATCTAACGTGTGGCAGATCAAGAGGGCACACGATCTTCTTGGCCTCATCAACACTAGTAGGACATAGATTACCCGCGGGAAGAACATCCTTTAGGTACTTGAGATGCTCATCGAGGCTAGTGTCGGTCCATTTGTTTTTAGCCTTCGTCTTCAGGAGTTGGAGCGTGAAACTCAAGCGGGTCACCTCAGGATTGCAACCATCGTACAATGGAGTGTTCGAGTCTACCATCGGTTGCTCCAGCTTAGCCTCCTCTCTAGAAGCAGCTCTCTCAGTACTCGTCTCTTTGCGAAGCAATGCTTGAACATGAGGGTCCCGCACGATTGAACTTAGTACCGACGAACTCTGCTGCATGGAGTCCATGTCGTTCTCTCCGCCGCCATGTCCAGCCCCTTCTCCTCCGCCATGTCCGGCCCCTTCTCTGCCGCCATGTCCAGCCTCTTCCCCACCGCCATTATCGATCATCTCTTCGTCTTGCCCCGTGTCATCATTGCCTGCCCCATCGGCATCCTCAACATCGTCATCCTCATCTTCAATTATCCACCGCGTATAGCCATCCATGAAACCAGTCATGAGCAGGTGCGCTTCGACACGACCATCGTCATGGGGGTCGAGCCAAACTATTCCTTTGCATTTTCGACACGGACATAAAACCTCTGTCCGGTTATTTTCTTTCATGTCCTGCACCGCCGACCGCAACCACCTGTCCACCATCGTACCACTGACCATCGTCAACTCTGCAGGGTAATAATAAACAAATTGATTATAAAAATGCATGCATGCATCAAAGTCATACAAAAATTTGGTATGACCTTCCCTAAAAATAGGACATATATGGATCTAGAGTTTGCCCGGAATTCGCCGAAACGGGAATAAATCGACATTTCGGCAAAACATAGGCAACTCAAAAGCACAATTTGGCGTGCCACACACACAATTTCCACAAACATATCACACACACATAAACATATTTCCATTTTGCAAAAGCATGAAATTTTCATCACCTCTATCTCGATCGAGATCGAGCACACGGTGGAGATGATGTTGTAGGGAGATCAAAAGTGCACAAAGCTCTTCTTGACAAAGATAGATCTAGTTAGGGGGCAAATAGGTCACTTAACTAAATCCTACATCTACCTAGCTACCTAATTTGGGAGGAGACAACTTCAACTAGTGGAGGGGAAAGGAAAAAGAGAAAGGAGATGCATTAATGGAGGTGGTGTAGTTAGGTAGGAGTAATGAAGAGAGAGAAAGGTGGATAGAAGAGAAAGAGTAATGGGTGGGAAGTATTGAGGAAGAAGAAGAGTGAGAGTGGGAGCATGTGGGGGAGGTAGGGGGAAGGGAAGAGAGGAGGGGGAGGGGATGCACGAGTGGGGAAAGGTGGCGGGTTGGTGCGGGTTAGCAGTAGCGCGGGAGAAAAAAATGCGCTGCTGATAAAGAATTAGCAGCAGCGCGCTTTGGGCCACGGCGCTACTGCTAATAGTGACAAATTTTTTTGCCAATTTGAAATGTAGCAGCAACGATCTCGGTAAAAGCGCGCTACTACTACATCCGTAGCAGTAGCGTGGTTCGGGCCACAGCGCTACTGCTAAATGGAGCTCGGTGAACACCGCCGGTCGATATTTGTAGCAGTGCGGTTTACACAGAGCGCGCTACTGCTAAAAACTTATCAGCAGCGAGTTTCCCGCACACTCGCTACTACTAATTAGCAGCAGCCCTCCTTTTTGAGCCGCACTGCTGCTAAGATTCTGTGTATAGGCTTTTCCCTAGTAGTGTATGTTTAAGTCATTCTTTGCACTTACCTTGCATTTTAGTGCATATAAAGTCAAAAACCCTACTACAACTACATGTGGGTGTTTTAGTTAGGCTATACTTAGGCTACTCATAGTGGAGAGTGTCATATACTAGTATCATGCATATATATATATATATATATGATGCTAGTGTATGATACTACCTTCAATTATAGTGCATGCATAGTATAATAGAGTAGTATCATAGATGATCATATTTATTGCCATGCATGACATAAATTTTAAGCATCACATTTAACATGATAGGGTATCTACCTATATGTTATTCTAACCCTCTCTATCTTCTTTAATTCTTTGCCACATCAGCATACTTGCTATTTCCGAGTGCATGATATCGGCTATGATACCACCACTATGGCCGGCCTTATAGTGGGGAGTATCATATACTATAGTATCATGCATATTATACTAGTGTATGATACTATGTACGTACCTTCATAGTGCATAGTATCATAGATGACCATATTTATAGCCATGCATGACACAAAGTAGTATAGCATATTTATTATGTTACGGTATCTACCTATGTTACTTCTTTGCCACATCATCATATTTTCTATTCCCGAGTGCATGATACCTGCTATTATACCCCCACTATGGCCACCCTAAGGCCGGTCGTAATGGGAGTATCATAATCGGTATCATGCATGCCAACTAGACTTTTTGGATGATGTGGCACACAGTTAAATGAGAAAAGAGAGGGTGTGGTATCATATCATGATACCGTATCATACTAAATATTGTACTACTTTGTGTCATGCATGGCAATTAATAATGCAACCTAAGATACTAACTTATGATACTATGTGTGCATTACGGAGGTAGTATCATATACTAGTATCATATGATACTAGTATATGATACTCCCCATTACAACCAGCCTTATCATAAGTTAGTATCATGTAGTATTTTATTTATTGTCATGCATGACACATAGTAGCATAGAATTTATTATGATACAATATCTTGATATGATACTTAACCCTTTCTTTCTTCATTTAATTCTATGACAGCTCATCAAAATTGCCTAGTTGGCATGCATGATACTAGCTATGATACTCCCATTATGATCAGCCTAGCAAAGAAGGTGTACAAATCATTTGTGCGTCGCTTTGCGAGTTTTCATTTGTTTGTTCGAGAAGAGGGGAGAAGTTTCAAACATTTCAGCTGCAAGGTGCGGCCACTTGCATAGGCCTAGTTCGTATTTTAATTACAGGAAATTTAGATGGAGTCCGGAAATCATCAAAATTGATGTGTGCCCGTGGCGTGCTCTCACGACCCCATGGAAATAAACTGGTAAAGTTTGGCACAAGTTTTGATGATCGCTCCTTCCAAACCGGAGCATCTCACATGAAGGATCGTGGTTTCCAAAAGGAGACGTGTAAATTCAAACTCCAGTGGCCGATGACTTCATCGTTTGGCCTCATACAAATTTCCACGGTACACAATCACCATTATACCACATGTTTGATTTTCTGGTGCATTTCAGGTATCGTTATCTATATTTAAGACATTTTTTGAATTTAACATGCATTCTGTGCACAAAAATAAAATTACAACTGGTACTGCATGTGTTGTCGAAAGGGATGAGGATCGCCGTTCGATCTGGGAGCATCCAACGGTGCAGACATACGATACGTGGGGTTTGGGTTCTTGCCAATCAAAAAGCATGACTCAGATCGCGGGCGGGGTTTGGTGGGCACACGACTTTCATCAACGAACCGTGTGCTATTTGCAAACTAGATTGCATATTGTTGTTCACTCATACTATAGTGAGATCAATTGAGTATGCTACCTCTATGATATAATAATAATAATAATAATAATAATAATAATAATAATAATAATAATAATAATAATAACAAAAGACAGTTCATATTCATTGCCTGAGCTGATAGCATATCAAGATCAACGTATTAACGGTTCTTACATCAACACAAAACCGGGCATAACTCACAAATTTAGTACACGCGACAGTTCTAAATTGAACGAATTAAGTTGCAGGGTAGGCATAAAGACTAGTATTACGGCTTAATTCCCATGTACATGGGGGAACTGGGATCATTACGTTGACCCCGAATGAACTTGGGTTTTCTGATGATTTTACGCTTCTCTGTTACACGGGTGCATGATACCTTGGCTGGCAACTCAGCAAATTCATCGTACTCATCCTCATTGGCAACATCTTCGACACCCAGTACCCTCCTCTTCCCATGCATCACTACATGGCAGTTCTTACGCAAGGGGTCTTCCTCAAAGAAAATCTGGGTAGCATCTGTAGCAAGAATGAACGGGTCCGCGTGATATGCCATTGTTGTCCTGTTAACACATGTCTTCATGTAATCATCAACCTTTACATGACCAAGAGGGATCCATGCGCACGTAAATAAAGCCACCTTAACTTTCACATAGTCAAGCTCCCAAATCTCTTTGATGATATGAACGAGTAGAACACAAAGAGTTGTGGGCGGTGATCGTCATACTGGTTACCACCAATGTCTTATTTTGATCCGGCGGTATTGTTGGATGAAGCGACCCAGACCAACCTTACATGACCACGTTCATGATACCGGTTCCACCAATAGGCATGCAACTAGTTTTCCATAAAGGTGGCTAGCAGGTGTCTGTTTCTCCAACTTTAGTTGAATCGAATTTGACTGCGGCTGGTCCTTGTTGAAGGTTAAAACATCAAACTTGATAAATCACCATTGTGGTTTTGATGCGTAGGTACGACGGTTCTTGCTAGAATCCCGTAGCAGCCACGTAAAACTTGCAACAACAAAGTAGAGGACGTCTAACTTGTTTTTGCAGGGCATGTTGTGATGTGATATGGTCAAGACATGATGTGATATACATTATTGTATGAGATGATCATGTTTTGTAGAAGTTATCGGCAACTGGTAGGAGCCCTTATGGTTGTTGCTTTATTGTATGAGATGCAAACGCCATGTAATTGCTTTAGTTTATCACTATGCATTAGCGATAGTTGTAGAAGCAATAGTTGGCGAGACGACCACGACGCTACGATGGAGATCCAGGTGTCAATCCAGTGACGATGGAGATCATGACAGTGCTTTGGAGATGGAGATCAAAGGCACAAGATGATGATGGCCATATCATGTCACATATTTTGATTGCATGTGATATTTATCTTTTATGCATCTTATTTTGGTTAGTACGTCGGTAGAATTATAAGATGACCCCTCACTAAAATTTCAAGGTATAAGTGTTCTCCCTGAGTATGCACCATTGCGACAGTTCGTCGTGCTGAGACACCACGTGATGATCAGGTGTGATAAGCTCTACGTTCACATACAACGGGTGCAAGACAGTTTTGCACATGCGGAATACTCGGGTTAAACTTGCCGAGCCTAGCATGTACAAACATGGCCTCGAAACACTGGAGACCAAAAGGTCGAACGTGAATCATATAGTAGATATGATCAACATAGAGATGTTCACCATTGAAGACTACTCCATCTCACGTGATGATTTTACATGGTTTAGTTGATTTGGATCATGTAATCATTTAGATGACTAGAAGGATGTCTATCTAAGTGGGAGTTCTTAAGTAATATGATTAATTGAACTTAATTTATCATGAACTTAGTGTTGATAGTATTAGCATATCTATGTTGTAGATCAATAGCTCGCGTATAGCTCCCCTGTTTTATTTTTGATATATTCCTAGATAAAACTAAGTTGAAAGATGATAGTAGCATTGATGCGAACTGGGCTGTGATCTGAGGATTATCCTCATTGCCGCATAGAAGAATTATGTCCTTGATGCACCGCTAGGTGACAGACCTATTGCAGGAGCAGATGCAGACGTTATGAATGTCTGGCAAGCTCGATATGATGACTACTTAATAGTTTAGTGCACCATGATTTACAGCTTAGAACCGGGACTTCAAAAAGGTTTTGAACGCCATGGAGCATATGAGATGTTCCAATAGTTGAAATTGGTATTTCACACTCATGCCCATGTCAAGAGGTATGCTACCTCTGAAAAGTACTTTGCCTACAAGATGGAGGAGAATAGCCCAGCTCGTGAGCAAATGCTTAGAATGTCTGGGTGCTATAATCACTTGAATCAAGTGGGGGTTAATCTTTCAGATAAGATAGTGATTGACATAATTCTCTAGTCACTATCACCAAGTTACTAGAACTTCGTGATGAACTATAATATGCAAGGGATGACAAAAAAGATTCCCGAGCTTTTCGCGATGCTGAAATCCACGAAGGTAGAAATCAAAAAGAGCATCAAATGTTGATGGTTAACAAGACCACTAGTTTCAAGAAATAGGGCAAACGGGAAAGATAGGGAACTTCAAGAAGAATGGCGAGCAAGTTGCCACTCCCGTGAAGAAGCCCAAAGCTAGACCTAAGCCTGAAACTAAGTGCTTCTACTGCAAAGGGAATGGTCACTAGAAGCGGAACTACCCCAAATACTTGGCGGATAAGAAGGATGGCAAAGTGAACAAAGGTATATTTGATATACATGTTATTGATGTGTATTTTACAAGTGTTCATAGTAACCCTTAGGTATCTGATACTGGTTCAATTGCTAAGATTAGTACCTCGAAACAGGAGTTACAGAGACTAGTTAATAGCGAGGTGACGATGTGTGTTGAAAGTGATTTCAGGGTTGATAAGATCACCATCGCACACTCCCTCTACCTTAGGGATTAGTGTTGAACCTAAATAAATGTTATTTGGTGTTTGCGTTGAGCATGAATATGATTGGATCATGTTTATTGCAATACGGTTATTCATTTAAGTCAGAGAATAATTGTTGTTTTGTTTACATGAATAATACCTTATATGGTCATACACCCAATGTAAATGGTTTACTGAATCTCGATCGTAGTGATACACATATTCATAATATTGATGCCAAAAGATGCAAGTTGATAATCATAATGCAACATACTCTTGGCACTACCATTTAGGCCATATTGGTGTAAAGCGCATGAAGAAACTCCATGCATATGGACTTTTGGAATCACTTGATTATGAATCATTTGATACTTGCGAACCATGCCTCATGGGCAAGATGACTAAAACTCCGTTCTCAGGAACAATGGAGCGAGCTAATGACTTATTGGAAATAATACATATCGATGTATGCGGTCCAATGAGTGTTGAGGCACGCAACAGGTAACGCTATTTTTTAAACTCCACTGATGATTTGAGCAGATATGGGTATATCTACTTAATGAAACACAAGTCTGAAACATTTGAAAAGTTCAAAGAATTTCAGAGTGAAGTGGAGAATCATCATAACAAGAAAATAAAGTTTCTATGATCTGATCGCAGAGGTGAATATTTGAGTTACGAGTTTGGCCTTCATTTAAAACAATGTGGAATAGTTTCACAACTCACGCCACCTGGAACACCACAGCGTAATGGTGTGTCCAAACATCGTAACCATACTTTATTAGATATGGTGCGATCTATGATGTCTCCTAACGATTTACCACTATCGTTTTGGGGTTATGCATTAGAGACAGCTGCATTCACTTTAAATAGGGCACCACCTAAATCCGTTGAGACAACACTGTATGAACTATGGTTTGGCAAGAAACCTAAGCTGTCATTTCTTAAAGTTTGGGGTTGTGATGTTTATGTGAAAAAGCTTCAGCCTGATAAGCTCGAACCCAAATCGGAGAAGTGTGTCTTCATAGAATACCCAAAAGAAACTATTGGGTACACCTTCTACCACAAATCCGAAGGCAAGATCTTTGTTGCTAAGAATTGATCCTTTCTAGAGAAGGAGTTTCTCTCGAAAGAAGTGAGTGGGAGGAAAGTAGAATTTGATGAGGTAATTGTACCTTCTCTCGAATTGGAAAGTAGCTCATCACAGGAATCAGTTCTAGTGATGCCTACACCAACTAGAGAGGAAGCTAATGATAGTGACCATGAAACTTCAGATCAAGTTACTACTAGACCTCGTAGGTTGAACAGAGCATGTTCCACACCAGAGTGGTACGGTAATCCTATTCTGGAAGTCATGTTACTAGAGCATGACGAACCTACGAACTATGAGGAAGCGATGATGAGCCCAGATTCCAATAAATGGCTTGAGGCCATGAAATCTAAGATAGGATCCATGTATGAGAACAAAGTGTGGACTTTGGTGGACTTGCCTGATGATCGGCAAGCCATTGAGAATAAATGGATCTTCAAGAGGAAGACGAACGCTGATGGTAGTGTTACTATCTACAAAGCTTGACTTGTCGCAAAAGGTTTTTCGACAAGTTCAAGGTGTTGACTATGATAAGATTTTCTCACTCGTAGTGGTGCTTAAGTCTATCTGAATCATGTTAGCAATTGCCACATTTTATGAAATCTGGCAAATGGATGTCAAAACTGCGTTCCTTAATGGATTTATCAAAGAGGAGTTGTATATGATGCAACCAAAGGTTTTGTCAATCCTGAAGGTGCTAACAAAGTGTGCAAGCTACATCAATCCATCTATGGACTGGTGCAAGCATCTCGGAGTTCGAATATGCGCTTTGATGAGGTGATCAAAGCATATGATTTTATACAGACTTACAGTGAAGCCTGTATTTACAAGAAAGTGAGTGGGAGCTCTGTAGCATTTCTGATATTGTATGTGGGTGACATATTACTGATTGGAAATGATATAGAATTTCTCGATAGCATAAAAGGATATTTGAATAGGAATTTTTCAATGAAAGACCTCGGTGAAGCTGCTTACATATTGGGCATCAAGATCTATAGAGATAGATCAAGACGCTTGATAAGATTTTTCAATGAGTACATGCCTTGACAAGATTTTGAAGTAGTTCAGAATGGAATAGTCAAAGAAGGAGTTCTTTCTTGTGTTGCAAGGAGAATAAGACTCAAAACCAGACCATGATAGAAAATATAAAGATAATGAAAGTCATTGCCTATGTCTCAGCCATAGGTTCTATAAAGTATGATATGCTATGTACCAGACCTATTGTGTGCCTTGCCATGAGTTTGGCAAGGGGGTACAATAGTGGTCTAGGAGTAGATCATTGGACAACGGTCAAAATTATCCTTAGGTACATAAAGAGGACTAAGGAAATGTTTCTCGGTTATGGAGGTGACAAAGAGTTTGTCGTAAAGGGTTACGTCGATGCAAGCTTTGACACTGATCTAGATGACTCAGTGTCTCAATCTGGATACATATTGGACGTGGGAGCAATTAGCTAGTGTAACATCCCAAATTTTCAATTTGGAATGTTATACATAGGTCATCATATGCATATCATATTTTAATTGCATTTTGGTTTTGATCCTAGAAATTCTAAGCAACTCAAGGACCCACGAAGAGAGTTGGGGATTTCATATATTTTCATATTTGATTTTCTCAAATTTGAAAAGAGGATCATTTTATTTTAGTGTTTTTCTCTCTGAATATTTCCACTATTAAAATAAAAGAGAGGGGATAAAATGACTTCTCCAAAATAAAAGGAATATTGGAGGAAAAATGTTAAAATCAAATAAATATTTTTATTGGATTTTTATTGCTATTTTATTTGAATTAGAAAAATATGCATTTCTCAAAATTGCATTCTTCGCCCAAATAAATGGTCACTTTGTCCTAAATTTTATTAGAGGACCATGAAAATTTATTTCGGAATTTTTGGACTCTGTTTGGTATTTATTTTTATTTATTACTCCATCCGTTTTAAAAAAAACGCGCGAACCGACTTTGGGTCGTGCCCGAGCCGGACACCTTCTGCTGGCCCCCTTGAAAAGGCGAGGCCCGAGGCCCCGCCCCATCCCAAGCCGCCGCCCGCCCAAAACCCTAGCACCGCCTCGCCGCCGCCGCCACCTCACGCCGCCGCCGCGCCGCCGTCGACCGCCGTCGCCGCCACCGCCGCCTCGCACCGCCGCCCTGCCGCCATCACCGGAGACCGCCGCCCGCCGCCCCGCCAGTTTATTTCTCGGTTTTTCAGTAAACCCTAGATCCGGCTTTTTTTCGAGAAGATCGATTCGGTTTTTTTCCGGTTTCGCCGGTTTAGATCGGGTTTTTGTCCCCCCCCCGGTTTAGATCTATTCAGCGAACGTTCGTTCGTTTAGTCCTTATAACGAACGAATTCTTTCATTAGCCTCTGTTAGCGGATGTTCGTCCGATAGATTTTTTTAGTTTTATTTTCACCAGGGACCTATCTGCGATTATTTTTTATCGCAGATTAGCCCCTGATCTTCAAACCCTCGCAACTTTTTAACCGTTAGTCGGAATCCAGTGAAACCAATGCCAAAATCTTCGTCTCAAGCCCCTCTTTCCGGTTAATCAACTTGAATAGGATTTTGACAAATTAAAGTTTGGTTTCAAGCAGATTTGTTTTCGAACTTCTTTTGATCGTAGTTTGAGTTTCGTAGCTCCGATTCGATTGATTCTTTTTGCAGATCGAAGCTCTTGAGTTGAACTTTCAGATTGGATCTTCTTATTTGAGTTTTACCCGTGCATCTATGATTGAGTGCTTATGTATGCTATTGTTTTTTTGCGATAGAATTCCCGGAGTGCGAAGCGTACCACTACGAGTCTCTAGGGTTTGCAGATCGTCAGCAAGGTAAGTAACACTTTGATCATATCTTTATTACCCAGTTTTTATGCATTAATTCCAATCCTCAAACATTGCATGGTTAGGATCTGATTAACATGTGGGTCTGGGAAGTAGCTGATGAGGTAGAACCTATTGCCCTTTTATTATCAAACCCTTGGGAGTTACTTCTACATTATGCTCAGGTTGCTATGCTATGATCGTAGACGTGGATTGGTTGAGTGTATCCATGACATATGTGAGAGTTGTTAATTAATGGTTAACTTAAGGTGGCTACTTAAATACACATCTGGGTGGATTGGTTGCGGGCACCTGGAGAATCCAGTGTTGTCCTAGGATATCCCGGAGAACCCATGTGATCATCCTACGGTTCGCCACCCAGGCTCAAAGAGATCATAAGATTATTCATGCTAGAAACTTCTGTGTGCAGCCACAAGCTATTATGGGATCTGATAACCCACAAGTGTAGGGGACCACAACACCTTTCGAGGGTAAAGTATTCAACCCAAATTTATTGATTCGACACAAGGGGAGCCAAAGAATATTCTTGAGTATTAGCAGTTGGGCTGTCAATTCAACCACACCTGGATAACTTAGTATCTGCAACAAAGTATTTAGTAGCAAAGTAGTATGATAATAAAGGTAACGGTAGTAAAAAGTAATGTTTTGGGTTTTGTAGTGATTGTAACAATAGCAACGGAAAAGTAAATAAGCGGAGAACAATATGTGAAAAGCTTGTAGGAAATGGATAGGTGATGGATAATTATGTCAGATGGGATTCCTCATGTAATAGCTATAACATAGGGTGACACAGAACTAGCTCCAGTTCATCAATGTAATGTAGGCATGTATTTCGTAAATAGTCATACATGCTTATGGAAAAGAACTTGCATGACATCTTTTGTCCTACCCTCCCGTGGCAGCGGGGTCCTAGCGGAAACTAAGGGATATTAAGGCCTCCTTTTAATAGAGAACTGGAACAAAGCATTAGCACATGGTGAATACATGAACTCCTCAAACTACGGTCATCACCAAGAAATATCCCGATTATTATCACTTCCGGGTTGTTGGATCATAACACATAATAGGTGACTATAGACTTGCAAGATAGGATCAAGAACACACATATATTCATGAAAACATAATAGGTTCAGATCTGAAATCATGGCACTTGGGCCCTACTAACAAGCATTAAACGTAGCAAAGTCATAGCAATATCAATCTCAGAACATAGTGGATACTAGGGATCAAACCCTAACAAAACTAACTTGATTACATGGTAAATCTCATCCAACCCATCACCGTACAACAAGTCTATGATGGAATTACTCACGCACGACGGTGAGCATCATGAAATTGGTGATGGAGGATGGTTGATGATGACGACGGCGACGAATCCCCCTCTCCGGAGCCCTGAACGGACTCCAGATCAGCCCTCCCGAGAGAGATTAGGGTTTAGCGGCGGCTCCGTATCGTAAAACGCGATGAAACTTTCTCTCTGATTTTTTTATCCACGAGACGGAATGTATGGAGTTTGAGTTGAGGTCGGCGGAGCCTCAGGGGGCCCACGAGACAGGGGGCGCGCCCAGGGGGAGGGCACGCCCCCACCCTCGTGGACAGGGTGTGGGCCCCCTGGTCTTGATTCTTTCTCCAGTATTTTTTATATTTTACAAAAAGTGCCTCCGAGGATTTTCAGGACATTCCGAGAACTTTTGTTTTCTACACATAAAACAACATCATGGCAGTTCTGCTGAAAGCAGCGTCAGTCCGGGTTAGTTTCATTCAAATCATGCAAGTTAGAGTCCAAAACAAGGGCAAAAGTGTTTGGAAAAGTAGATACGTTGGAGACGTATCAACTCCCCAACCTTAAACCTTTGCTTGTCCTCAAGCAATTCAGTTGATAAACTGAAAGTGATAAAAAAAACTTTTACAAACTCTGTTTGCTCTTGTTGTTGTAAACATGCAAAGCCAGCATCCAGGTTTCAACAAATATTATGAACTAACCATACTCATAATAAGACCCAGGTCTCACAATTACTCATATCAATAGCATAATCAGCTACCGAGCCATAATAATAAAACTCGGATGACAACACTTTCTCAAAACAAGCATAACATCATATAACAAAATGGTATCTCGCTAGCCCTTTATGAGACCGCAAAACACAAATACAGAGCACCTTTAAAGATCAAGGACTGACTAAACATTGCAATTCATGGTAAAAGAGATCTAGTCAAGTCATACCCAATATAAACCAACAATAATGAATGCAAATGACAGTGTGCTCTCAAGCGGGTGCTTTTAATAAGAAGGGTGATGACTCAACCTAAAAGTAAATAGATAGGCCCTTCGCAGAGGGAAGCAGGGATTTGTAGAGGTGCCAGAGCTCGATTTTAAAATAGAGATTGAATAACATTTTGAGCGGCGTACTTTCACTGTCAAGGCAACAACTATGAGATGGTTGTATCTTCCATACTACATGCATTATATGCAGTTCCCAAACAGAATGGTAAAGGTTTTTACTCCCCCAACCACCAATAAGCATCAATCCATGGCTTGCTCAAAACAACGAGTGCCTCCAACGAACAACAGCCCTGGGGGAGTTTTGTTTAATTATTGTGATTTGCTTTGAACTTTTTGGATCTCGGGACTGGGCATCCCGGTTACCGGCCCTTTATCGTGAATGAGGAGCGGAGTCCACTCCTCTTGAGAATAACCCACCTAGCATGGAAGATATAGGCAACCCTAGTTGAAACATGAGCTGCTCGAGCATACAAAACAAAATTTCATTTGAAGGTTTGGAGTTTGGCACATACAAATTTACTTGGAATGGCAGGTAAATACCGCATATAGGAAGGTATGGTGGACTCATATGGAACAACTTTGGGGTTTAAGGTGTTTGGATGCACAAGCAGTATTCCCGCTTAGTACAGGTGAGGGCTAGCAAAAGACTGGGAAGCGACCAACTGATAGAGCGACAACAGTCATAAACATGCATTAAAAGTAATTCACACCGAGTAGAAACATGTGTAGGATATAATCCACCATGAACATAAATATCGTGAAGGCTATGTTGATTTGTTTCAACTACATGCGTGAAATGTGCCAAGTCGAGTCACTCTATTCATTCAAAGGAGGATACCATCCCATGATACCACATCATAATCATTCTAATAGCATGTTGGCACGCAAGGTAAACCATTATAACTCATAGCTAATTAGGCATGGCACAAGCAACTATAATCTCTAAATGTCATTGCAAATATGTTTACTTCATAATAAGCAGAATCAGGAATGATGAACTCATCATATTTATAAAAACAAGAGAGGTCGAGTTCATACCAGCTTTTCTCATCTCAATAAGTCCATCATATATTGTCATTATTGTCTTTCACTTGCACGACCGAACGATGTGTATAATAATAATAGTGCACGTGCATTGGACTAAGATGGAATCTGCAGGCATTCAACTCAAGAGAAAAGACAGGGTAATATGGGCTCTAAGTTAAATAAACAATCATGCATATGAGAGCCACTAAACATTTTCAATAAGGTCTTCTACTCTCGACCCCAAAGAAAAGAAAAGGAAATAAAACTATTTACACGGGAAAGCTCCCAACAAATAAGAAGAAGAACGAGAAATCTTTTTGGGTTTTCATTTTAATTCTACTACAAGCATGGAAATTAAACTAACTAATTTTTTTGGTTTTTCTTAAGGTTTTACAAACACACAAGAAGAAAGCGAGAAAAAGAAATTTAAACTAGCATGGATAATACAATGAAAGAGTATGAGCACCGACGACTAGTGTGTGAACATGAATGTAAAGTCGGTGAGAAATACGTACTCCCCCAAGCTTAGGCTTTTGGCCTAAGTTGGTCTAATACCAAGGACCGTTGCTACTCTCCCCGGTGTACTGGGAAGTGTAATCAGGATACCAATGGCTGGCCATCTCTGGATCCCACTGGTAAGATGATGCATGATAAGTGTCCAATTCAGGTTCCGGCTCAGGTTTAGGTTCTGGAGTGGATGCTTGGCCTCGATGAGTGTACACCGCTTCCGGTGTAACAAGAAAATTATCTGCAATCAAATCAAACAACAGAGGCGTGGGCAAAACAATAGTCTCATTGTGTTTCTTATTAAATCTAAGGTTATACAAGAGCATCTTCTCTCTGTTGTCGACAATAAACATGTGTGCTACCATGCTCTTGTAATCTAAAATATAAGGAGGCAATTTTGTCTCCTCTTTCTCATGGTGCCTAATGGGTATCTTAAAATGTCTAGCAAGACGTGAAGCATAGATACCTCCAAATATGGGGCCTTTTGTACGATTCAGGCTTAGCCGTTTAGCAATGACGGCACCCATACTAAAACTATTGTATCCAAACAAGGCATGTTGAAGAATGATAATATCAAGGACATTAAAGTTTCCACTATTTCCACGACCAATCAAACATCTACTAGCAAATATGGCAAAGTAGCGTAAAACAGGAAAGTGCATGCTAGAGATTTTTGCATCGGAACCCTTCTTTGAATCCTCTACAGTGATAGTGTTAACAAAGCCATCCACATCTTTATGATCGGGTTCCTCTAATTCTCCCTCAAAGGGTATCCTACATGTCGTGCAAAAATCACATAAAGACATTTCTCTGAATTCATCATATAAATGAAATGATACTGAAGGCAGTGACTTCTTAGGATAATAAAAAAATTGCATGAAAGTATTGGTAAGTAAGAGATACTGATCGATCCAGTCGTGGAGGAAATCGGTGAGGTTTGCATTCTCGATCAAAGAATAAAAATCTTCATGAATTCCAGCTTCTTTCAAGAAATTATCACATGGCCATTCACACGGCCGTACTTCCGCTAGGCGAGGAAGATTATACTTGGCTTTTTCCTTCTCTTTAGCTTGTTGTTCCTGAGAGCCTTGGCTAGAAGAGCCCCTTAAAAGTCTCCTTAACATTTTCTGAAAATTTCTGAAATTTTAGTAACTTCAAAATAAAAGTGAATAAAACTAAACAAGATTGGTAGCAACTACTCCTACAAGTGCCTAGAGCCTATATCATGCATTGGAATTACTTGGGATCTCATAAATTTAACATGCAAGCTCAAGAACATGGTCACCTAAGCAGCAAAAATTTGCAATGAATAAAGCACTAACAAAAACTAATTGGACTAATGGAGGAGTCACATACCAAGCAACAATCTCCAAAAGTGTTTTGTGAATGGAGCTTTGAGCAAGGAGATCGAAAATCGCAGCAAAACAAGCTAGAACTCGTGCTTGAGCTGGATGGGGATTTTTTGGGAAGAAGATGGAGTGTGTGGGTGCTGGCATAAGTGGAGGAGGGCCACCAGGGGCCCACGAGACAGGGGAGCGCGCCCAGGGTAGGTGGGCGCGCCCTTCACTCTCGTGGCCAGGTGCTTGCCCCTCCTGTAGTGATTTCAGTGCCTAAAATCCTCAAATATTCCATAAAAATCATACTAAATCTGCAGGGCAATTCGAGCACTTTTATTTTCGGGATATTTTTTATTGCACGGATAATTCAAAAAACAGACGGATAATACTATTTTTGCTTTATTTATTCTAAATAACAGAAAGTAAAAAGAGAGTACAGAAGGTTGTGCCTTGTAGTTTCATCCATCTCATGATCATCAAAATGAATCCACTAACAAGGTTGATCAAGTCTTGTTAACAAACCCATTCCGAATAACACGGAACCGGAGAAATTTCGAATAACACTAGGTTACCTCAACGGGGATATGAACATCCCCAATAATAAGAATATCATATTTTTTCTTGACAATAGGGATAGGAAATTCAAAACCTCCAATAATGATAGTTGGAACTTTTCCAATAGAATTGATGCTATGAACTTGAGATTGTTTCCTCCGAAAGTGTACCGTATGCTCATTACCATTAACATGAAAAGTGACATTGCCTTTGTTGCAATCAATAACAGCCCCTGCAGTATTCAAAAAGGGTCTACCAAGGATAATCGACATACTATCGTCCTCGGGAATATCAAGAATAACAAAGTCCGTTAAGATAGTGACATTTGCAACCACAACAGGCACATCCTCACAAATACCGACAGCTATAGCAGTTGATTTATCAGGCATTTGCAAAGATATTTCAGTAGGTGTCAACTTATTCAATTCAAGTCTATGATATAAAGAGAGAGGCATAACACTAACACCGGCTCCAAGATCACATAAAGCAGTTCCAACATAATTTATTTTAATGGAGCATGGTATAGTTGGTACCCCTGGATCTCCAAGTTTCTTTGGTACTCCACCCTTAAAAGTGTAATTAGCAAGCATGGTGGAAATTTCAGCTTCCGGTATCTTTCTTTTATTTGTAATGATACCCTTCATATATTTAGCATAAGGATTTACTTTAAGCATATCAGTTAAGCACATTCGTAAGAAAATAGGTCTAATCATTTCAGCAAAGCATTCAAAATCTTCATCATCCTTTGTCTTGGATGATTTAGGAGGAAAGGGCATGGGCTTCTGAACCCATGGTTCTCTTTCTCTACTATGCTTCCTAGCAACAAAATCTCTCTTATCATAACGTTGATTCTTTGATTGTGGGTTATCAAGATCAACAACAGGTTCAATATCTACTTCATTGTTTTTGCTAGGTTGAGCATCAACATGAACATTATCATTAACATTATCACTAGGTTCATGTTCATCACCTGATTGTATTTCCGCATCAGAGATAGAAATATCATTAGGATTCTCATGTGTGTCTACAACAAGTTCACTAGAAGCATGCAAAGTCCTATCGTTTTTCTTTTTCTTCTTTTTAGAAGAACTAGGTGCCTCTAAATTATTTCTCTGAGAATCTTGCTCGATTCTCTTAGGGTGGCCTTCAGGATACAAAGGTTCCTGAGTCATTCTACCAGTTCTAGTAGCCACTCTAATAGCAAAGTCATTTTTATTATTTAATTCATCAAGCAAATCATTTTGAGATTTAAGTATTTGCTCAGCTTGACTAGCAACCATAGAAGCATATTTGCTAATGAGTTTAAGTTCACCTTTAACTCTAGCCATATTATCGCTCACGCATCCTATCTCGAAAGCATTATTCTTTAACTCTCTACCAACATAAGCATTAAAACTTTCTTGGCTAGCGATAAAGTCATCAAATTCATCTAAGCATGGGCTATGAAATTTAGTAGAGGGGATTTCAAATTTATCATATCTATAGAGAGAATTTACCTTTACTACCTGTGTCGGGTTATCAAGACAATGTGGTTCTTCAACAGGCGGTATATTAAGACCATGTATTTCTTCAATAGGTGGTAAATTCTTAACATCTTCAGCTTTAATACCTTTTTCTTTCATTGATTTCTTTGCCTCTTGCATATCTTCAGGACTGAGAAATAGAACTCCCCTCTTCTTCGGAGTTGGTTTAGGAATAGGCTCAGGAGTTGGCTCAATTGGCTCAGGAATTGCCTCAGGAATTGGCTCAGGAAGAGTCCAATTAATTTCATTAGTCAACATATTATTCAATAGTAATTCAGCTTGGCCGACTGTTCTTTCCCTGAAAACACAACCAGCACAACTATCCAAGTAGTCCTTGGAAGCATCGGTTAGTCCATTATAAAAGATATCAAGTATTTCATTTTTCTTAAGAGGATGATCAGGCAAAGCATTAAGTAATCGTAGAAGCCTCCCCCAAGCTTGTGGGAGACTCTCTTCTTTGATTTGCACAAAATTATATATTTCCTGCAAGGCAACTTGTTTCTTATGAATAGGGAAATATTTTGCAGAGAAGTAATAAATCATATCCTGGGGACTAGGCACACAACCAGGAGCACGAGAATTATACCAAGTCTTAGCATCACCCTTTAACGAGAACGGAAATATCTGAAGGATATAGTAATAGCGAGATTTATCATCATGAGTAAACAGGGTGGCTATATCATTCAACTTGGTAAGATGTGCCACAACAGTTTCCGATTCAAGGCCATAAAAAGGATCAGATTCAACTAAAGTAATAATCTCAGGATCAATAGAGAATTCATAATCCTTATCAGTAACACAGATAGGTGAAGTAGCAACAGCAGGGTCAGGTTTCATTCTAGCATTAAGAGACTGTTGCTTCCATTTAGCTAATAATTTCTTAAAATCATATCTATCATTGCAAGCAAAGATAGCTCTAGCAGCTTCTTCATTCATAACATAACCCTCAGGAACAACAGGCAATTCATAATCTTTGGGAGAATTTTCATCATCACTATCATCAATAATAGCATCTTCAATAATTTCATTCTCTCTAGCCCTAGCAAGTTGTTCATCAAGAAATTCACCTAATGGCAAACTAGTATCACGCACAGAAGTAGTTTCATCATAAGTATCATGCATAGCAGAAGTGGCATCATCAATAACATGCAACATATCAGAGTTCGTAGCAGTAGCAGGTTTAGGTGTCACAAGTTTACTAATAACAGAAGGAGAATCTAGTGCAGAGCTAGATGGCAGTTCGATACCTCCCCTCGTAGTTGAGGGCAAAATCTTGGTTCTTTCGTCTTTCAAGTTCCTCATAGTGATCAACAGATATAAATCCCAAGTGACTCAGAGAATAGAGCTATGCTCCCCGGCAACGGCACCAGAAATTAGTCTTGATAACCCACAAGTGTAGGGGATCGCAACAGCTTTCGAGGGTAAAGTATTCAACCCAAATTTATTGATTCGACACAAGGGGAACCAAAGAATATTCTTGAGTATTAGCAGTTGGGTTGTCAATTCAACCACACCTGGATAACTTAGTATCTGCAGCAAAGTATTTAGTAGCAAAGTAGTATGATAATAAAGGTAACGGTAGTAAAAAGTAATGTTTTTGGGTTTTGTAGCGATTGTAACAATAGCAACGGAAAAGTAAATAAGCGAAGAACAATATGTGAAAAGCTTGTAGGAAATGGATAGGTGATGGATAATTATGTCAGATGCAATTCCTCATGTAATATCTATAACATAGGGTGACACAGAACTAGCTCTAGTTCATCAATGTAATGTAGGCATGTATTCCGTAAATAGTCATACATGCTTATGGAAAAGAACTTGCATGACATCTTTTGTCCTACCCTCCCGTGGCAGCGGGGTCCTAGCGGAAACTAAGGGATATTAAGGCATCCTTTTAATAGAGAACCAGAACAAAGCATTAGCACATAGTGAATACATGAACTCCTCAAACTACGGTCATCACCGAGAAGTATCCCGATTATTGTCACTTCGGGGTTGTCGGATCATAACACATAATAGGTGACTATAGACTTGCAAGATAGGATCAAGAACACACATATATTCATGAAAACATAATAGGTTCAGATCTGAAATCATGGCACTCGGGCCCTAGTGACAAGCATTAAGCATAGCAAAGTCATAGCAACATCAATCTCAGAACATAGTGGATACTAGGGATCAAACCCTAACAAAACTAACTTGATTACATGGTAAATCTCATCCAACCCATCACCGTCTAGCAAGCCTATGATGGAATTACTCACGCACGGCGGTGAGCATCATGAAATTGGTGATGGAGGATGGTTGATGATGACGACGGCGATGAATCCCCCTCTCCGGAGCCCTGAACGGACTCCAGATCAGCCCTCCCGAGAGAGATTAGGGCTTGGCGGCGGCTCCATATCGTAAAACGCGATTAAACTTTCTCTCTGATTTTTTTCTTCGCGAGAGAGAATATATGGAGTTGGAGTTGAGGTCGGCGGAGCCTCAAGGGGCCCACGAGACAGGGGGCACGCCCAGGGGGGGGGCACGCCCCCCACCCTCGGGGATAGGGTGTGGGCCCCTGGTATTGATTCTTTGTCCATTAGTTTTTATATTTTCCAGAAAGTGCCTCCGAGGATTTTTAGGACATTCCGAGAACTTTTGTTTTCTACACATAAAACAACATCATGGCAGTTCTGCTGACAACAACGTCAGTCCGGCTTAGTTTCATTCAAATCATGCAAGTTAGCGTCCAAAACAAGGGAAACAATGTTTGGAAAAGTAGATACGTTGGAGACGTATCAGGCTCTAGCATAGTTGAGTATGTTGCATGACCTCTTTCAGTGGTGGGCTAGCAGATGTAGGGGAAAGTAGGTCTAACTGTCCACCTAGAGTAAAGAGTTAATGTTTCTAAAAAATTGTGTCTCGGTCATCCGTTTCTCAAACACCATGTAGTGCGAGAAATCCAACGGAGGAGATTGATTCTTGTGGGGAAAAGTGCACAAACCTCTACAGAGTGCACAAACTAATCATGGTTAGCCGTGTCCCCGGTTATGGACATATTGAGTATATGGTTCTTGGATTATCATGTTGATATCATCACTCTAAATTAATCTATTGGGTAATTGATACTGTTTAATTGGGATTGAGTTGGAGGAACCTTCTCAATGTTTATCAACCACCATGATAGTTAAATAAAATATATTCCTTTGTTGTAGGAAAAAATTGGCTTTATGCAAAACATTAACCATAGAGCTTTCCACCAACCATATATGCATGTAGTGATAGCATTTATTCTATTCATTGCTCTTTTGTGTTACATTGCCAGCATATTCCATGTGCTGACCCATTTCGGGCTGCAACATATCATGTTGCAGACTTTTCAGATGAAGAGTAAGGTGCGCTAGGTCGTTGTCGTGCACTCAGTATGCCGTTGGAGTTGATGGACTCACTTTATCTTCCAAGCCTTCCGCTGTTATCTTATTTAGATGGCCTTAAGCCATATTAATGTAATAAATTCTCTTCTGAGACATTCGATGTAATAAGTGTGTGATTGAGACTCTGTTATAATTCCTCGAGTATTGTGCATGTCAGCATTACCGATCCAAGGATGACACTGATGCACAAAGACTTGGCCATTTGAGGTCAGGTCACTACAAGATGGTATTAGAGCACACGCTGATTGCAGGACACGACCACTAAGTTAAACCATAGGTCACTCTTCTCTACTCATTTCCGACTCATCTCCCTTTTCCACTCTATAGGATGGCGGACTCAAGGAACAAGTTTACACAACCGGATGAAGACACACCTTTTGGAAGACACTTGAAGGAACTCACTAGGTACCTGAACATTGGAATACCAAGCTTCACCGGGACCTACGTCACCACTTTACCAGAAGAGGAGCATTGGATGATTCGAGTTCAAGTTCCAGGAAGGACATTCATGCCAGTTACTGAGCCCATAGAGTTTTCCTTTGATGCACCAAGCTGGAGTCTAGGAATGAGCATGGCAGCCCACGTCGCCATGGGATGCATCGGTGAAGTTTATCACAAGGACCTTAAGGACACTATCTACCAGATATGTGGGCGCCGAGATGAGCAATGGGAGATGATCGGCACCAGGAGGGACAAGTCTATTGCAACCTTCATCCAGGAGTTAAACCAGCACATTCGTCGCAAGGAGAACCAGATGTGCGCTAGCATGATAGATCTGAAGAAGGTGATGACCAGGAACATGGAGCTAGAAGAGGAACTCAAGTCTACACGCAACGGATATGTGGAAGAAATTACAATACTAGTGGAGAAGAATGACGACTTGACGAGGAAGCTAAGAGTATTCATGGGAGACCCCGCGCTAGGAGGAGAAGACGACCATTCCAAGGACATCCGTTCTGAGGACTACATCATCATCGACAACACCTATTCTGACCCCGACAGTAGTGATGATGATTACGAAGATGAAGCTGGAGCGGATATCATGGAGTCTTCCACCAATCAAAACTTCTAGTCGACTACCATATTATTAGTAGTATTCCCCCATGTATATAGTATTAGTCCGAGCACTTTTGTAACAGTAGTTAGATCGTTTGTATGCCTTGTTTGAATTGATTGGTGTGATATGAATGTGTTTGTCTCATGAGCATATGGGTAGTGTTTTCCCTTTAGACCTCATTCTATTCTATTTTCTCATCTTTTCTAAACCCATCAGATGCCTCCGAGATGTGACAATGGATTTGCTTTCCCACCGGAGCTCACTCAGTTGATCCAGCAGCAGAATACCTTGATGCAACTACTAGATCAGAATCAGAACCAAGGCAACAACAACAACAACCCACCACGACCACCACCTGTTGATCACTTAGCCCATTTCCTAAGGTTGAATCTGCCGGTGTTCTCTAGTAGCACCGAGCCGATTGTTGTAGATGATTGGCTCTGTAAGATTGGAAGGGAGCTGACTGAGGGAGTCCTGGATTAAGGGGTCCTCGAACAACCGGACTATTAACATGGGCCGGACTGTTGGGCTATGAAGATACAAGACGAAGACTTCTCCCCATGTCCGGATGGGACTCTCCTTGGCGTGGAAGGCAAGCTTGGTGATTCGAATATGTAGATTACTTTCTCTGTAACCGACTTTGTGTAACCCTCGCCCCCTCCGATGTCTATATAAACCGGAGGGTTTAGTCCATAGAACGACAATCATAATCTCGTAGGCTAGGCTTCTAGGGTTTAGCCATTACGATCTCGTGGTAGATCAACTCTTGTAATACTCATATTCATCAAGATCAATCAAGCCGGAAGTAGGGTATTAACTCCATAGAGAGGGCCCGAACCTGGGTAAATATTGTGTCCCCCACCTCCTGTTACCATTAGCCTTAGATGCACAGTTCGGGACCCCCTACCCGAGATCCGCCGGTTTTGACACCGACATTGGTGCTTTCATTGAGAGTTCCATTGTGACGTCGAAGATAGGCTTGATGGATCGCCTTGTTATCAAGGACAACATCACCTCCGGGGGAGCCCTGGCCTCAGGCCAAACCCTCCGGCTGGCGGCTTCACTATGACCGGCCGGTCGGCCGTCGGGCCGACGATGACTTCTCGGGTCATCGAAAATTGCCTCTGCGTCAGCTCAGAATACTCCAAATAGATGGATCTGATGGAGTTCTCGTCTTTAAACAAACTCCTAGATCACATCGCTGCCTTGGGAGTCGCTACGGACTATGATCAGATTGGGCTTAAACCCGATCAGAGAGAAATTGAATCTCCGCTGATCACCCATCAGATAGCAGTAGTGGAGGAGCAATATGACGACTCTTCCTCCATATTGAGGACGAACTATGTTCAAATTTCCGAGCTCATAGAGCCGGATACCCGCCCGCGGGCGGACACACCCCGTATTCCGAACCTAGAGTCAGACCGTGGGCCTGAAAAAATGGTTGGTATTCCGGAACCCGAGCTGTTAAGCTCAGAAGTTTCCCAAACTCTGGATCCCAGATTGGGTCAGGGTTCGGACTTAAATCCACCCACACACCCAGATACAAGCGATCTTCCACACATCAGACAGCAGTCCCAGGAAACGGTCCATCACTTTTGGGCCAGATTCCTCCTTGTCAAGGACAAGATCAAAGACTGCCGTGATGAAGACGCAATCTCATTATTCTGCAAAAATTGCACGGACGAGGGAATCCTCAATGCAATCAACCGCCGTCACGTATCACACTTCATTGACTTGGCAACAATAGTACATAAGTATTGCGCAATGGAAAGCGCCTAGAAAACTCAGGCAGCCTCTTGGCAGCCACCTGTTTCCACTAAACCCCTCGTCCAGACAAAAAGGATGCACCCTTGTAGGTCGCCTGATCCAATAACTGAAAAATCAAAGCCCATTGTGGGGCGCGGAACCGTCTTGGAGGGATGGCTCGATAGGCCATGCAAAAAATACACACAACACCGGATATCGTACCAACCCATAGCCTTAGAGCATGTTGGATATTCCGGCAGGTGGCCAAGAGTAGCAAGGATCTCCTCACCAAAAATATCGCAGAGCAACATCCCATGGCGGACAACAACCCTACAGTACTGACAGTCTTCGAGACTTTCGCCTCAAACAATAGGCGCAAAAGGGCACTCTGTGGCCTCGCTGAAGTCTGCCAAGTTGCAGCAATAAACCCCTTGAACGACATGACCATAACTTTCAATGCCAGTGACGAACCAGAATTCAGAATAGTCTGGGCACTAGCCACATTGGTCCTCAGTCCAATTGTGGATGGCTTTCGGCTTACCAAAGTGCTCATGGATGGCGGCAGCGGACTAAACCTCATTTATGAGGAAACTCTCAACAAAATGGAAATAGACAGGAACCGCATTGAGCAAAGTAGCACGACCTTCTGAGGAATTATTCCCAGTCGGGAGGCGCGATGTGCGGGAAAAATCACACTCGATGTGGTATTCGGCACGCTGGAGAATTATCGGTCCAAGGAGATAACCTTCCAAGTGTCCCCTTTCAACAATGGATATCACGTCTTGTTAGGGTGAGATGCATTTGCAAGCTTCCAAGCTATACCCCATTACGGGTACATGAAGCTCAAGGTGCCCGAGCCCAACGGAATCATCACTCTTGCTAGCCATCCAGACATAGCACCCCGCGCCGAAAGCAAAATCACCGTCTTGGCCCTCGTGGCATTGTTTGAAGCCCTCGCGGCCAAAGAATTAATCGCGTTGCACTCCATAGTGGATAGGGACGATGTGATACTCGATAAGCGACCCAAATCCACCTCCTTTAAACCAGCAGACAAAATAGTCAAATTCCATGTCCACCCAACAGACTCTGCAAAGACAGCATCCATTGGGGCACAGCTGGACCCCACGGTCGACTCCGCACTACGGGCGTTCCTACGCGAAAACTGGGATATATTTGCCTGGCACACTTCCGATATGCCAGGGATCCCACGCAGGCTGGCCGAACATAGCCTAAACATACTGAAGGGATATAATCCAGTCAAGCAAACATTGCGGCGCTTTTCCGAACCAAAACAACAATCCATGGGGTAGGAGCTAGCCAAGTTACTCGAAGCCGGATTCATTAGAGAGATAAAACACCCGGTCTGGCTAGCAAACCTGGTGATGGTACCAAAGAAGGATAAATCCTGGCGCCTACGTGTCGATTTCAAAGACCTCAATAAGGCCTGCCCTAAGGATCCCTTCCCCCTCCCATGCATCAATCAGATTATCGATGCTACCGCGGGACACGACTCATTGTGTTTCCTCGACGCATACTCCGGATACCATCAAATCAACCCATACGGGCCTTTCTGCTTCAACACTATGCCTTTCGGGCTCAAAAACGCCGGTGCCACCTGTCAACGCATGATTCAAACATGCGTGGAGAAACAAATTGGCAAGACAGTTCAAGCATATGTAGATGACATAGTCATCAAAACTAGACACGACGAGTCATTAATAGACGATCAACGTCTCACATTCGACAACCTCCGAACATATGACATCAAGCTCAATCCAGAAAAAGTGTGTTTTTGGCGTTCCCGCCGGAAAACTTCTGGGCTTCATCGTTTCCAATAGAGGAATTGAGGCAAACCCAGCTAAAATCTGAGCTTTGTCACAGTTTGCTACATCGACAGACCTTAAACAACTCCAAAAACTATCCGGCTGTGTGGCAGCTTTAAGCCGCTTTATCTCCAGACTAGGAGAAAAGGCGTTGCCTCTCTATCGCCTTCTCCGGCGCACCGATCGCTTCGAGTGGACGGATGCTTGCAACGGCCGGACTAGAAGAATAAAGGCTCTTCTAGCAACCAACCCAATCTTGGCCGCGCCGAACGTCAGCGAACCCATGTTATTATACATATCAGCCACACACACCAAGTCGTAAGCGCGGTGCTCATCGTTAAACGAGAGGAGGACGGACACAAATTCCCACTTCAAAAGACGGTATACTACATATATACCATCCTCACACCATGCATATCCCGGTACCCTCATTACCAAAAAATAGCATTTGCGGTCTTCATGGCATCCCGGAAGCTACGACACTACTTTCAAGAGTGCTCAATAATGGTGGCCTCCGAAGTACCACTCAATGACATAATAAACAACCGCGATGCTACGGGCCGGATTGCCAAGTGGGCCATTGAGCTCCTCCCATTCGGCATATCATACAAACCGCGTCAGGCCATTAAATCCCAAGTATTGGCCGACTTCATCGCTGAATGGACAGAGGCTGAACTCCCTAAAGAGTATGGAACATACTCCAACTGGGTCATGCACTTCGACGACTCCAAAATGTTGGCAGGCCTAGGGGCAGGCATTATCCTAATATCCCCTATTGGAGATATAGTCCAGTACATCCTCCAAATATTATTCACGGACTCCAACAATGCAGCCGAATACGAGGCCCTACTGCATGGTCTTCGAATGGTCGTCTCCATGGTCACACAATGCCTGGAAGTGCGCGGGGATTCAAACCTTGCAATATCTCAAATAAATGGAGATTTCGATGCCAAGGATCCGAAGATGGCGGCTTACCGTAACACCGTTCTAAAGATGTCAGGTCGGTTCGAGGGGCTCGAATTTCACCATGTGGCTCAATAAAGTAATCAAGCGGCGGACGTCCTTGCTTGCATCAGCGCCAAGCGTGACCCGGTCCCACATAATATCTTTCTAGATAGGCTTTTCAAGCCATCCGTGGTGTGGCAAGGGGAGAGCAGCAAGAACAATCCAGACCCGACTACAACCCCAGATTCCGAACACACTGACATCACCGGGGGCTCAGCCACCGAAATTACACCATCAGCCCATTTAATCATGGCAGTAATTGCCCCATGGACCGAACCCTTCTTTTCCTACCTTAATAGGCGAGAACTCCCCGAGGATCAGAATGAGGCGCGTTGCATTGTGTGGCGCTCTAAAGCCTACAAAGTTCACGAGGGAGAACTCTACAAGAAAAGTGCTACCGGAGTACTTCAAAGATGTATCTCCGAGGAAGAAGGGCAGCAGCTCTTGGCTGAAATTCATCCCGGTCTCGGCGGTCACCATGCTGCGGCTCGGGCCCTTGTAAGCAAGGCCTTCCATACAGGTTTCTATTGGCCAACGGCCAGAGCAGACGCACGGGACCTTGTCCAACATTGCATCGGATGCCAGCTTTTCGCCAACCAAAGCCATATGCCACCCACCGCTCTACAAGCAATCCCCATCACTTGGCCTTTTGCAGTCTGGGGGCTTGATATGGTCGGACCCCTTAAAGGAGGAAGCCATAAGAAAAAATATCTGTTGGTCATGGTGGATAAATTCACTAAGTGGATAGAGGCCAAACCAGTTAAAACGGCCGAAGCCGGGCTAGTGATAGACTTTATATCCGGTGTTGTGGATCGTTATGGTGTTCCACACAGCATCATCACCGACAATGGCTCCAATTTCACAGCCGATGAGGTGAAGGCCTGGTGTGCTAATCTAGGCATCAAGATCGACTATGCCTCTGTCTACCACCCACAAACCAAGGGTCAAGTTGAATGAGCCAATGGTATTATTATGAGTGGCATGAAACCCAGATTAGTGCGGTCTTTGAAAGAATTAGACAAGCACTGGGTGGAGGAACTCGACTCCATACTCTGGGGGCTACGGACCATGCCCAACCATTCTACCAGATATACACCTTTCTTCATGGTGTACGGCGCAGAGGTTGTGTTACCCTGTGACATTCTTCATGACTGACCTTGAGTGCGCATGTATGAAGAGAGAGAAGCCGAGTTGGATCGGCAGGACAGCTTAGATGCCCTGGAGGAGGAGTGCGACATTGCAAAAGCTCGTTCCGCATTTTATCAACAACCGGCCCGCAGGTATCAAAGCAGACAAGTACGTGCCAAGACTTATAATGTTGGTGAACTTGTTCTACACTTGCCGGAGAAGAAAAAGGACAAACTCAAGCCCAAGTGGGAGGGTCCCTTCATCATTGATGAAGTTCTCACCGAAGGAGCATACCGCCTGCGTGATGCATCAGACAACCGCCTAGAGCCGAACCTATGGAACACGACCAGACTCCGAAGATTCTATGCCTAGCACCGGACTCTTCGTTCGTCTCCTTTTTTTCCCTTTTTGTTTCCATTATTTATTTTCCTCTCTTTTCACATTTCCTTTTTTTAGGCAAAAAGCCTTCGTGCAGCTAAGCCGTACAACTACGACGCACACATTCTCAAATATGTACGTCAATTATACCTCGGGGCTTCTTGTATAGAAGCTTATTATTATTTTCTGAGCATCAAGCTCACCACATATGTGTGTTTTCCATGTATGTACCTTTTCTTCGCTATTATATGCATCATATGACTTAAGTTTTGGCCAAGTTGGGTTGTCTGGCTCCTGTGCTTATGCCTGACGTCCCCGTTAGTTCGGCTAGGGCATAACGGGAGCACCTCTATGATTGTTACTGCCGGGTCATCCGGATGTGTACCTCAGACTGGGTGAAGCCGAAAGCTAGCATTCCTAAGGGAATATTCGGTCAGCGGACTAAAGATGTTTTTACGTGTCACATTATGAACCCCCAGATGTTATGTATGCTGTGGTTTTTTCAAACACAGTTCGGACATGCACATTAATGCATGCTTACCCATGGAAAGGAACCCTTAACGGAACTATTCTCTCTAGAATATGTTTCTTACGATCAAAATGTAATATAACATAACTAGCCGGATAGTTGTCTGTTCAAGCAACTATGACCCCTACGCTTGGTTTCCACGCATACCCCGGTTTACATTACCGAGCAAGTATTCGGTAGCACTCCGCACCTTTGGGTCCAGAGGTTGAAGCAAAAAGGTCTGCCATGACAATCGTTTTACAATTCAGCTAGAGACATATTTGTCAAATGAAGTACATAGTCACTTAGACTCAAACACTTCTTTCTCTATGTCATCCAACATGCTATCTAGCCTACAATCCTGTTGGGAATACTTGGCGGCTACTTGTACCTGGTCATACACCAAACTAACGGGAATTTCTTCTCCATCTGACCGTAAAGGTCCGACCCGGACCATGTGATTCGGATCGAGCTTGGTATACCGTGTTTTCACCATGGCCCAGGCCTCTCGCACCTTCCCGGCAGGCCGATATCTTCCATAATCGGAGGCGCCGCCGCGCTCCCTTGCTTAGCTATACAAGCCCCTCCATACTTCCTGGAGGGGAGTCGGATGGCCATAAGTCCTTGGCAATGCTTTGCATCACCTGCCGAGCTCGCTCGTGTAGTTGCGACAGCTCTTGTAGCAGATCGCTTGACAATCCAGACACCTCCTCTTCAGGACAACCCGTCAATATACCTACAGACATAATTCTGTCAGTTTCTTCCCTAGCCGAATTACGCAGGGGTAAGTTTAAATACATACTAAATATGCTGCCTCGCAGCTTCTTATTGTCCTTCACGGAGTCAGCCAGCTAGGCACACACATCTTTAAGCTCTTTGCCCAGCTTGGTGTGGGAATCTTGGAGTTTGCTCTTCTCATTCCTGACCCGTGTCAATATACGTTCGCCCGCGGCTAGTTGCCTTTGGGCTCCTGGACCTCCCGCTCGTGCAACCTCCGGTGCCTCTTCCAGATGATCTGATGACTCTGTCATAAGATTTGCACCTATATAAATAATCCTAGTATATGATTATGTTTTCTCGATAGAGGGGAACATTACCAGACGCTGCCTTCTTGGATTCCTCTAGTTCGGCGGTAGCATCAACTAGTTGGGCCTGACACTTTTCTAGCTCTCGAGATAACAGGTTGTTCTTCCCTTTGAGCACCTAGTTATACATCGATCCTTAAATCAGTTGTTTAAACTGCTTCAAATCTCGGGTGCTACTGATATATAATTATCAGAATTGTGCAAGTGTGAACTTACCTGCATATCCTTCAAATACTGGTGAGTGGCTCTAGTAAGCCCATCTCGAGCAGATTGAATGTACGCATCACCTGAGTTGAAGGCGTTGAAAGCCTCTTCTGAAAACCCGGGGTCGCGTAGAATGGCTCGCCGGTGCCGATGATTCATGGCGCTTTCCACTTCGGAGTTTGTGATGGATACTTTATGCGAATCCTCCACGGAAGGACAATCTGGTGTCACTTTCGCGTTCGCCTCGGTCCTCGAGACAGGGTCCGGAATCCGGCTAGTAGAGGCATGACCGGCAGGATCTTCGGACACAGTCCGGCGAATATTTTTCCTGATAAGACACAACGAATAGTGTCATACTCTAAGATGACAACCATGGAGCATATTTAAAACCATACCTCTTCGATGAAGGCTCGGCCATATTTCTATTTGCCTTCCTCTTCAAGGGCCGGCCTGGCGTAGGCGCCGCTTTCTTGCGAGTCGCTTCTGGTGCAGTATGGCCACGCCGATCGCCTTCCCTTTAAAGCATAAGATAGTGCGGTGGGTAAGGCGGAAAGAGTAAATTCTCTCGAAGGATAAGTCTCCTGATTACTTACATGCGATGTAGGGAGAGGCCGGGATAGTTAGCAATGATGGCCACTTCTGTGCCGTCATAGCTCGCCTGGTAAAACACCCCTTCCCCGAACCCCACGAATATATCCGGATCCTATTCGAATCCGGGTTCAAGGGCCCGGTTGTGGTCCTCTGGCTGTGGTGCAGGGTTGTGGATCTCCCTGGTGATTTTCCGCCATTCCCGTTATAAATGGACGGATTAATATTTATGAAAAAGGACTCAGGGAGTAAATGGAGTAGAGTTGTGGGATGGAAACTCACCCCGCTGGGAGGGTTGTACATGGAAAATCCATCTCTGGGCTTAATGCGGATGAACTCCTCTTTCTCCTCTTTGTATAATCCGAACAATATTTTTGCCAAAGCAGCGGAAGTGTCCAGACCCTTCCGATCGTAGCGGGTGGCATCATCTTCTCCATTGAAGTGCCACATAGGGTGTCCTCGATATTGGAGAGGCTGGACCCCTCACATTACAGATATCGCCATAACCTCGACTATTGACAGTCCAGATTGAGAGAGCGACTTTATCTTGCTCATCAATTGGAGGACTTCTGTGCTATCTTCTTCCTTAACGCTCCGGGGACGCCAGCTTGAGGCACTTATTCAATGGGGCACTTGAAAATTCAGGAAGACCCTTTCGGACTGGGTCAGGAAGGGAGACGTCCTCAACATAGAACCATTCAGAAGGCCATTCTTCGGATGCCTTCTTAGGCATGCCGGATAGGTATCTGGTCCCGGCGATGCGCCATATCTCGGCTCCGCCCACTTGGAATATTGATCCCTCTTGGTTACGAGGGACGAGGCAAAACAACTTATTCCATAACTCGAAATGGGCCTCACAACCCAGAAATAGCTCGCAAAGAGCAATGTAACCTGCGATGTGCAGGATAGAGGCAGGAGTAAAATTGTGTAGTTGGAGGCCATAGTACTCTAGAAGCCCTCAGAGGAACGGATGGATTGGAAATCTAATGCCTCTCAACAAATAGGGAACAAAGCATACTCGTTCCCCCCTGGATGGGTTGGGTAACTTCTCTGCCTGCTCCCCACCATCGAAGGAAGCCAATCCGGCTCGAACGGGGACTAGATCTGCAGGGGAAAGAAATCCATGTGTCTGTAGCTTCACCAATTGGTCATGGGATACGAAACACTTTTCCCAACCACCCTGTTTGGGGCCGTGAGGGCGGGAGGAAGAGCTGGGAGCACTAGCCATGTTGGGTGGCTTCTACTGGCAAGCTCTAAGGATTCCGCGCTTGGTGTGGGCTGGATCTGAAGATCCCCATCTCTTTAAATAGACAACTTTCTTGTGTGGTCAGGGTGGTAAGTGCAAAAATGCCCCGACCTCTCGTATTCGCTCGACACGTGGAAGCTGGAATCATGAAGGTGCAGAACCCGAGGAGCGCGACGTTAAATGGATAGCCGGATATTACTCTTTAAGTCAGGTACTTTGAAGTATTCGGAGAAGGAACTCGCCTTGCAATGTCGAAGACAATCTACGCGCCGGACTCATCTTCATTGAAGCCTGGTTCAGGGGCTACTGAGGGAGTCCTGGATTAAGGGGTCCTCGATCAGCCGGACTATTAACATGGTCCGGACTATTGGGCTATGAAGATACAAGACGAAGACTTCTTCCCGTGTCCGGATGGGACTCTCCTTGGCGTGGAAGGCAAGCTTGGCGATTCGAATATGTAGTTTCCTTTCTCTGTAACCGACTTTGTGTAACCCTAGCCCCCTTAGGTGTCTATATAAACCAGAGGGTTTAGTCCATAGAATGACAAACATAATCTCGTAGGCTGGGCTTCTAGGGTTTAGTTATTATGATCTCGTGGTAGATCAACTCTTGTAATACTCATATTCATCAATATCAATCAAGCAAGAAGTAGGGTATTACCTCCATAGAGAGGGCCCGAACCTGGGTAAACATTGTGTCCCCCGCCTCCTGTTACCATTAGCCTTAGACGCACAGTTCGGGACCCCCTACCCAAGATCCGCCGGTTTTGACACCGACACTAACCACTGCAGGATGCATAGATGCGGAGAGAGTGCGCTTTGCCGCACATCAGCTTGATGGACCTGCAGCATCATGGTGGGAGAATTTCACAGCCACTTACCCCATTGACACTGTTACATGGGACTAGTTTCAGCAGGCTTTCCGCACTGCCCATGTTTCAGCAGGAGCTATGAACATGAAGAAGCGCGAGTTTTGCAACTTGCACCAAGGAGGACGCACAGTGGGCCAGTATGTGGATGAGTTTAGTAAGTTAGCACGCTATGCCCTGATGACGTAGCTACTGATGCCGCTAAGCAAGAGAAGTTTCTAGAAGGACTGAATGATGAGCTGAGCATGCAGTTGATGGTGGCAACATTCAACAACTACCAGGAGTTGGTAGATAGAGCTCTTATGATTGAAGGGAAGCAGCAGCAGATAGGGATCCGCAAGAGGAAGTATGGACAAGGGAAGTACAATTCAGGAGCTTAGTAGAGACCTCGTTTTACCCCAAACTCGGGAGGACACATTCACCATAACCATGGAGGCTACACTCTCAATGGAGGAAGTTCGCATAACCATAGTGTCCCCAAGAATGGGAATGGGAATGGAGGAAGCAGCAGCCAAAACCGTTCCAACTCGGCAACGCCCGCCAAGAAGGATCTAAGTCACATTACACGTTTCAAGTGCGGGAAGAATGGACACTACGCCACCGAGTGTTCTGAATCAAAGAATGGAAATGGAAATGGAAGCTACGGGAAGAAGCCCAAACCTTTCAACAGGGGACAAGTGAACCACGTTAGTGTGGAGGAGGTCGAAGAGCATCCAGATGCAGTTATAGGTAAGTTTTTGGCCAAGTCATTTACTGCAATCGTTCTTTTTGATACTGGTGCATCACATTCATGCATATCAAGAGGATTTGTGGATAAGTATAAGTTGCCCACCAAAGTTCATGGGACACCTATGTTAGTAAGCTCACCAGGAGCGGAGCATATGGCAAGCCAAGGATGTTTTCAGATGCCATTGACCATAGGTAGGCATGTTTTCCCCTCAGATTTAATAATTCTGGAGTCGCAATGATTGGATGCGATATTGGGCATGGATTGGCTATCGATGTATGGGGGAAATATCGATTGCACCAGTAAGTCAATTATGCTCACCACCCCAGAGGGAAGAAGGATCAAGTATGTATCCCAGCATGTGCCGAAGAGGACCCAAGTAAATTCTCTCTCAGGAGTTGTACAGGAGGAAGTACTAGTGGTGAAGGATTACCCCGACGAATTTCCGAAGGAGTTACCACGCATGCCACCGGATCAGGACATTGAGTTTTCGATTGATCTATTGCCAGGCACCGGGCCAATATCAAAGAGACCGTATCAGATGCCCGCAAAGGATTTGGAGGAAATCAAGAAGCAAATTAAGGAGTTACTGGATAAAGGTTACATACGACCAAGTTCATCACCTTGGGGAGCCCCAATGCTTCTAGTGGAGAAGAAGGATGGATCATTAAGGATAAATGGTTGTTGATTACCGTGCATTGAATGAGGTAACGATCAAGAACAAGTACCCACTACCGATGATCAATGATTTGTTTGACCAGTTGCAAGGAGCTAAAGTATTTTCCAAGATCGATCTGCGATCAGGATACCATCAGCTGAAGATTCGAGAGCAGGATATACCTAAGACATCTTTTACCACAAGGTACGGGCTATACGTGTATATCGTTGTGTCATTTGGTCTGACTAACGCGCCTGCCTATTTCATGAACATGATGAACAAAGTGTTTATGGAGTTTTTGGATAAGTTCGTCATGGTGTTTATTGATGATATTTTGGTCTACTCGAATAATGAAGAGGAGCGCAAGGAACATTTGCGTTTGGTTCTTGAGAACCTCAGAGAGCATTAGTTGTATGCCAAGTTCAGCAAGTGTGAGTTTTTGGTTAAGGGAAGTTGGATTTCTCGGACATGTTATATTCGGAGAAGGAATAGCAGTAGACCCCACCAAGGTTGTTTCTGTGACTAAATGGGTGGCACCCACATCAGTTGGAGAGATCATGAGTTTTCTCGGACTCGCAGGATATTATCGGAGGTTCATTGAGAATTTCTCCAGGATTGCAACACCCATGAAGGAGTTACTGAAGAAGGACACGAAGTTTAAATGGACTGAGGAGTGTGAAGCTAGTTTTCAGGAGTGGAAGAAACGTTTGGTTACAGCCCCAGCGCTGATTCTTCCAGACCAACGGAAGGATTATCAAGTGTATTGCGACGCTCCGCGTCGAGGACTTGGAGCAGTGCTTATGCAGGAGGGAGGAGTTGTTTCATATGCCTCACGACAGCTTAAACCCCATGAGCTGAATTATGCTACACAAGATTTGGAGTTAGCAGCCGTAGTGCATGCGCTGAAGACATGGAGACATTTTCTCATCGGAAACCACTGAAGTATACACAGATCATAAGAGTTTGAAATATATATTCACACAGAAGGAGTTCAACCTCAGGCAAAGGAGATGGTTGGAGCTCATTAAGGATTATGATATGAAACTACACTATCATCCCGGAAAGGCTAATGTAGTAGCAGATGCACTAAGTCTTAAGAGCTATGTTAATACGCTCATGATCGGAGGATTACCCAAGGAGTTAGCAGAGGATCTTCGCGAGCTATGTTTGAAAATACTTCCGAGAGGTTATGTAGTGGCATTGGAAATTCAGTCCACTTTGATGGGTAAGATCAGAGAAGCCCAAAAGACTGACAAGGAAATTGCCGAGATAAAGTAAAGGATGAGTAAAGGAAAGGCTAAAGGATTTCGTGAGGATGAGCACGATACTTTACGGTTTGAGGATCGCGTATATGTGCCTAATGACCTCGAGATAAGGAAGTTGATTCTGTAGGAGGCCCATGATTCGCCGTATTTGATTCACCCCGGGAACACTAAGATGTATTTGGATTTGAAGGAAAGTTTCTGGTGGACAGGAATGAAGAAGGATATTGCAGAGTACGTAGCAGTATGTGATGTATGTCATAGAGTGAAGGCAGAACATGAGAAGCCAGCAGGATTGCTACAGCCATTGCCGACACCCGAATGGAAGTGGGACAAGCTTGGCATGGATTTTATCACTCGATTGCCTAGGACTCGTTCAGGCTATGACTCTATCTGGGTTGTAGTTGATCGGTTGACGTAAGTATCTCATTTCATCCCAGTGAAGACCACCTATACGAGTGCTAAGTTGGCGAAGATATACATGACCAGGATCATATGTCTGCATGGAGTTCCGAGGACCATTGTATCAGATAGAGGAACCCGGTTTACCTCAAAGTTCTGGAATCAGTTGCATGAGACCTTGGGTACTAGGCTAGAGTTCAGTACAACCTTCCATCCATAGACAGATGACAAAACGAGAGAGTCAAACAGATTTTGGAGGACATGTTGAGAGCTTGTGCGCTAGATTATGGATCTAGTTGGGACGACAACTTGCCATATGCAGAGTTCTCTTATAACAACAGTTATCAAGCCAGTTTGAAGATGGCACCTTTCAAAGCTTTGCACGGAAGGAGATGCAAGACACCGTTATTGTGGGATGAAGTTGGAGACCGTCAGTTGTTTGGACCAGATTTAATCAAAGACGCTGAAGAGAAGGTCAAGTTGATTCGCAACAGACTCAAGGTAGCCCAGTCCAGGCAGAAGAGTTGTGCGGATTCTAAACGCAAGGAGACAATATACGAAGTCGAAGACAGTATACGACACCGATTCTGACCCCAACAGTAGTGATGATTATTACGAAGACGAAGCTGGAGCGGATATCATGGAATCTTCCATCGATCAAAACTTCTAGTCGACCACCATATTATTAGTAGTATTCCCCATGTATATAATATTAGTCCGAGCACTTTTGTAACAGTAGTTAGATTGTTTGTATGCCCTTGTTTGAATTGATTGGTGTGATATGAATGTGTTTGTCTCATGAGCATATGGGTAGTGTTTTCCCTTTAGACCTCATTCTATTATGTTTTCTCATCTTTTCTAACCCCATCAGCTGCCTCTGAGACGTGACAATAGATTTTCTTTCCCACCGGAGCTCACTCAGTTGATCCAGCAGCAGAATACCTTGATGCAACTACTAGTTCAGAATCAGAACCAAGGCAACAACAACAACAACCCACCACCACCACCACCTGTTGATCACTTAGACCGTTTCCTAAGGTTGAATCCACTGGTGTTCTCTAGTAGCACCGAGCCAATTGTTGCAGATGATTGGCTCCGCAAGATTGAAAGGGAGCTGACAACTGCAGGATGCACAGATGCGGAGAGAGTGCGCTTTGCCGTGGGCCCTTCGTGGCTCCCCTGACCGACTTCTTTCGCCTATATATATATATCCATATACCTCGAAAACATCCAGGAGCACAATAGATCGGGATTTCCGCCGCCGCAAGACTCTGTAGCCACCAAAAACCAATTGGGGCCCTGTTCCGGCACCCTACCGGAGGGGGATTCCTCACCCGGTGGCCATCTTCATCATCCCGGTGCTGTCCATGACAAGGAGGGAGTAATTCACCCTCGGGGCGGAGGGTATGTACCAGTAGCTATGTGTTTGATCTCTCTCTCTCTCTCTCTCTCGTGTTCTTGAGGTGATACGATCTTGATGTATCACAAGCTTTGCTATTGTAGTTGGATCTTATGATATTTCTCCCCCTCTACTCTCTTGTGATGCATTGAGTTTTCCCTTTGAAGTTATCTCATCAGATTGAGTCTTTAAGGATTTGAGAACACTTGATGTATGTCTTGCATGTGCTTATCTGTGGTGACAATGGGATATTCACGTGATCTACTTGATGTATGTTTTGGTGATCAACTTGCGGGTTCAGTGACCTTGTGAACTTATGCATAGGGGTTGGCGCACGTTTTCGTCTTGACTCTCTGGTAGAAACTTTGGGGCACTCTTTGAAGTTTTTTGTGTTGGTTGAATAGATGAATCTGAGATTGTGTGATGCATATCGTATAATCATACCCACGGATACTTGAGGTGACATTGGAGTATCTAGGTGACATTAGGGTTTTGGTTGATTTGTGTCTTAAGGTGTTATTCTAGTATGAACTCTATGATAGATTGAACGGAAAGAATAGCTTCGTGTTATTTAACTACAGACTCTTGAATAGATTGATCAGAAAGGATAACTTTGAGGTGGTTTCGTACCCTACAATAATCTCTTCATTTGTTCTCCGCTATTAGTGACTTTGGAGTGACTCTTTGTTGCATGTTGAGGGATTGTTATATGATACAGTTATGTATTGTTGAGAGAACTTGTACTAGTGAAAGTATGAACCCTAGGCCTTGTTTCCTATCATTGCAATACCATTTACGCTCACTTTTACCACTTGTTACCTTGCTGTTTTTATATTTTCAGATTACAAAAACCTATATCTACCATCCATATTGCACTTGTATCACCATCTCTTCGCCGAACTAGTGCACCTATAGAATTTACCATTGTATTGGGTGTGTTGGGGACACAAGAGACTCTTTGTTATTTGGTTGCAGGGTTGCTTGAGAGAGACCATCTTCATCCTATGCCTCCCACGGATTGATAAACCTTAGGTCATCCACTTGAGGGAAATTTGCTACTGTCCAACAAACCTCTGCACTTGGAGGCCGAACAACATCTACAAGGAGAAGGTCGTGTAGTAGATATCAATCTCTTTTATGGCGCTGTTGCTGGGGAGGTCAGTGCTTGAAGGTATATCTTTAGATCTTGCAATCAAATCTTTTAGTTTCTTCTTTTATCACTAGTTTAGTCTATAAAATAAAACTACAAAAAAATGGAATTGAGTTTGCCTCATACGCTTCATCTTTTTAATATGTTTCGTGAGAATGATGGAAAGGAAAATTGTGCTCAAGTGCTAGAAGAAGAAGTCTATAAAATGTTTGGCACTAAATCTTTGAATGATGAGCATGACTGCAATGTTGTTAGTATGAATTCTTTTAATACCCATGATGCTAATGACATGCGAAGCTACAAGCTTGGGGAAGCTATGTTTGATAAAGATGATATTTTTTGTCCCCCAAGTTTTGATGAGCAAATTTATTATGATGAAAGCATGTCTCCTATTTATGATGATTAGTGTGATGACACGTATGCTATAAAGAATAAAGATAACCATGAAACTTGTCATCTTGATTTTAATTTTCAATTGGATTATGCTTCACATGATAGTCATTTTGTTGAGTTTGCTCCCACTACTATTGATGAGAATAAATTTTCTTATGTGGAGAGTAGTAAAATTTATATGCAAGTAGATAATGAAAAGAATGCTTTAGGTGCTGGTTATATTGTTGAATTCATTCATGATGATACTGAAAATTATTATGAGGGAGGAATATATGCTTGTAGGAATTGCAATAATATCAAGTTTCCTCTCTATGTGCTTAAAGTTTTTGAACTTATGCTTGTTTTGCCTTCCTATGCTAGTTGATTATTGTTCCCATAAGTTGTTTGCTCACAAAGTCCCTATGCATAGGAAGTGGGTTAGACTTAAATGTGCTAGTCATATTCTTCATGATGTTCTCTTTATGTTTCAATTCTTATCTTTTATGTGAGCATCATTGAAATCATCATGCCTAGCTAGGGGCATTAAACGTTAGCGCTTGTTGGGAGGCAACCCAATTTTACTTTTGTTATTTACTTTTTCTCCTGTTTATTAATAAATAATTCATCTAGCCTCTGGTTAGATGTGGTTTTATTTGTTAGTTAGTGTTTGTGCCAAGTAGAACCTATAGGATCATCTTGGGTGATAGTTAATTTGATCTTGCTGAAAAACAGAAACTTTTGCGTGCACGAGAATAATTTTAATAAATCACAGAAACGTGATTTTTAGTTGATTACTTTTGCAGAATATTAATATACAAATTTCCTAGGACTTAATATTTTGGTAGGATTTTTAGAGTTCCAGAAGTATTCGAAAGTTACAGATTGCTACAAACTGTTCTGTTTTTGACAGATTCTGTTTTTCGTGTGTTGTTTGCTTATTTTGATGAATCTATGTCTAGTATTGGGGGGTACGAACCATAGAGAAGTTGTAATACAGTAGGTTTAACACCAATATAAATAAATAATAAGTTAATTAAAGTACCTTAAAGTTGTGATTTGCTTTCTTGCACTAACGGAGCTCATGAGATTTTCTGTTGAGTTTTGTGTTGTGAAGTTTTCAAGTTTTGGGTAAAGATTTGATGGATTATGGAATAAGGAGTGGTAAGAGCCTAAGCTTGGGGATGCCCAAGGAACCCCAAGGTATATTCAAGGACAACCAAAAGCCTAAGCTTGGGGATGCCCCGGAAGGCATCCCCTCTTTCGTCTTCGTCTATCGCTAACTTTACTTGGAGCTATATTTTTATTCACCACATGATATGTGTTTTGCTTGGAGCGTCGTGTATGATTTGAGTCTTTGATTTTTCATTTACCACAATCATCCTTGCTGTACACACCTTTTGGGAGAGACACACATGATTCGGAATTTATTAGAATACTCTATGTGCTTCACTTATATCTTTTGAGCTAGATAATTGCTCTAGTGCTTCACTTATATCTTTTTAGAGCACGGCGGTGGTATTATTTTGTAGAAATTATTGATCTCTCATGCTTCACTTATATTATCTTGAGAGTCTTTTAGAACAGCATGGTATTTGCTTTGGTTATAAAATTAGTCCTAATATGATGGGCATCCAAGTTGGGTATAATGAAAACTATCATATAGAGTGCATTGAACGCTATGATCAATTTGATGCTTGATGATTGTTTTGAGATATGAGGATGGTAATATTAGAGTCATGCTAGTTGGGTAGTTGTGAATTTGAGGAATACTTCTATTAAAAGTTTGTGATTCCCGTAGCATGCACGTATGGTGAATCGTTATGTGATGAAGTTGGAGCATGATTTATTTATTGATTGTCTTCCTTATGTGTGGAGGTCAGGATCGTGCGATGGTTAACTCCTACCAACCCTTCCCCTAGGAGCATGTGTTTAGTACTTTGTTTGGATGACTTGTAGATTTTTTGCAATAAGTATGTGAGTTCTTTATGACTAATGTTGAGTCCATCGATTATACGCACTCTCACCCTTCCACCATTGTTAGCCTCTCTTATGACGCGCAACTCTCGCCGGTATCGTACACCACCATATACTTTCCTCGAAGCAGCCACCATACCTACCTATTATGGCATTTCCATAGCCATTCTGAGATATATTGCCATGCAACTTTCCACCGTTCCGTTTATTATGACACGCTCCATCATTGTCATATTGTTTTGCATGATCATGTAGTTGACATCGTATTTGTGGCAAAGCCACCTTTCATAATTCTTTCATACATGTCACTCTTGATTCATTGCACATCCCGGTACACCGCCGAAGGCATTCATATAGAGTCGTATCTTGTTCTAAGTATCGAGTTGTAATTCTTGAGTTGTAAGTAAATAAAAGTGTGATGGTCTTCATTATTAGGGCATTGTCCCAGTGAGGAAAGGATGATGGAGACTATGATTCCCCCACAAGTCGGGATGAGACTCCGGACGAAAAATAAAAAGAGAGAGAGAAAAAAAGAGGTCATAAAAAAAGAGAAAAGGCCCAAATAAAAAAATAAATAAATATGAGAGAAAAAGAGAGAAGGGGCAATGCTACTATCCTTTTACCGCACTTGTGCTTTAATGTAGCACCATGATCTTCATGATAGAGAGTCTCCTATGTTGTCACTTTCATATACTAGTAGGAATTTTTAATTATAGAACTTGGCTTGTATATTCCAATGATGGGCTTCCCCAAATTGCCATAGGTCTTCGTGAGCAAGCGAGTTGGATGCACACTCACTTAGTTTCCTTTTGAGATTTCATACACTTATAGCTCTTTGCATCCGTTGCATGGCAATCCCTACACACTCACATTGATATCTATTGATGGACATCTCCATAGCCCGTTGATACACCTAGTTGATGTGAGACTATCTTCCTCCTTTTTGACTTCTCCACAACTACCCTTCTATTCCACCTATAGTGCTATGTCCATGGCTCACGCTCATGTATTGCGTGAAAGTTGAAAAAGTTTGAGAATACTAAAGTATGAAACAATTGCTTGGCTGAAACCGGGGTTGTGCATGATTTAAATATTTTGTGTGATGAAGATAGAGCATAGCCAGACTATATGATTTTGTAGGGATAACTTTCTTTTGCCAAGTTATTTTGATAAGACATGATTACTTGTTAGTATGCTTGAAGTATTACTATTTTTATGTCATTATTGAACTTTTATATTGAATCATTTGGATCTGAACATTCATGCCACAATAAAGACAAGTACATTGAGAAATATGTTAGGTAGCATTCCACATCAAAAATTCTTTTTTATCATTTACCTACTCGAGGACAAGCAGGAATTAAGGTTGGGGATGCTTGATACGTCTCCAACGTATCTATAATTTTTGATTGTTCCATGCTATTACATTATCTGTTTTGGATGTTTAATGGGCTTTACTATACACTTCTATATTATTTTTGGGACTAACCTATTAACCGGAGGCCCAGTCCAAATTGTTGTTTTTTGCCTATTTCAGTGTTTCGCAGAAAAGGAATATCAAACAGAGCACAAATGGAATGAAACCTTCGGGAGAGTTATTTTTGGAACAAACGCAATCCAGGAGACTTGGAGTAGACGTCAGGGAAGCAACGAGGTGTCCACGAGGGTCCAAGGCACGCCCTACCCCCCTGGGCACGCCCCCCACCCTCGTGGGCCCCTCGTGGCTCCCCTGATTGACTTCTTTCACCTATATATATCCATATACCCCGAAAACATCCAGGAGCAAAATAGATTGGGAGTTCCGCCGCCGCAAGCCTCTGTAGCCACCAAAAACCAATCGGGACCCAGTCCCGGCACCCTGCCGGAGGGGGGATCCCTCACTGGTGGCCATCTTCATCATCCCGGTGCTGTCCATGATGAGGAGGGAGTAGTTCACCCTCGGGGCTGAGGGTATGTACCAGTCGCTATGTGTTTGATCTCTCTCTCTCTCATGTTCTTGAGGTGATACGATCTTGATGTATCGCGAGCTTTGCTATTATAGTTGGATCTTATGATGTTTCTCCCCCTCTACTCTCTTGTGATGAATTGAGTTTTCCCTTTGAAGTTATCTTATCCGACTGAGTCTTTAAGGATTTGAGAACACTTGATGTATGTCTTGCATGTGCTTATCTGTGGTAACAATGGGATATTCGCGTGATCTACTTGATGTATGTTTTGGTGATTGATGTCTACTACACAACCTTCTTCTTGTAGACATTGTTGGGCCTGCAAGTGCACAGGTTTGTAGGACATTAGCAAATTTCCCTCAAGTGGATGACCTAAGGTTTATCAATCTGTGGGAGGCGTAGGATGAAGATGGTCTCTCTCAAGCAACCCTGCAACCAAATAACAAAGAGTCTCTTGTGTCCCCAACACCCCCAATACAATGGTAAATTGTATAGGTGCACTAGTTCGGCGAAGAGATGGTGATACAAGTGCAATATAGATAGTAGATATAGGTTTTTGTAATCTGAAATAATAAAAACAGCAAGGTAACTATTGGTAAAAGTGAGCGTAAACGGTATTGCAATGATAGGAAACAAGGCCTAGGGTTCATACTTTCACTAGTGCAAGTTCTCTCAACAATAATAACATATATAGATCATATAACAATCCCTCAACATGCAACAAAGAGTCACTCCAAAGCCACTAATAGCGGAGAACAAACGTAGAGATTATGGTAGGGTACGAAACCACCTCAAAGTTATTCGTTCGGATCGATCTATTAAAGAGCTTGTACTAGAATAACACCTTAAGACACAAATCAACCAAAACCCTAATGTCACCTAGATACTCCATTGTCACCTCAAGTATACGTGGGCATGATTATACGATATGCCTCACACAATCTCAAATTCATCCAACCAACACAAAGTACTTCAAAGAGTGCCCCAAATTTCTACCGGAGAGTCAAGAAAACGTGTGCCAACCCCTATGCATAGGTTCATGGGTGGAACCCGCAAGTTGGTCACCAAAACATACATCAAGTGGCACGTGATATCCCATTGTCACCACAGATAAACACGGCAAGACATACATCAAGTGTTCTCAAATCAAAGACTCAATCCGATAAGATAACTTCAAGAGGGAAACTCAATTCATCACAAGGGAGTAGAGGGGGAGAAACATCATAAGTTCCAACCATAATAACAAAGCTCGCGATACATCAAGATCGTGCCATTGAGGGAACACGAGAGAGAACACGAGAGAGAGAGAGAGATCAAACACATAGCTACTGGTACATACCCTCAGCCTCGAGGGTGAACTACTCCCTCCTAGTCATGGATAGCGCCAGGATGATGAAGATGGCCACCGGTGAAGGATCCCCCCTCCGGTAGGGTGCCGGGAAGGGCTCCCGAGAGGTTTTTGGTGGCTACAGAGTCTTGCGGCGGCGGAACTCCCGATCTATCTTCATATTCGATGTTTTTCGGGTACGTAGGCTTATATAGGCGAAAGAAGTCGGTTGGGGGGGGGGTGCTCGAGGGGCCCACGAGACGGGGGCGCGCCCAGTAGGGGGGGCACCCTCCTATCTCGTGGCCTCCTCGAGGATCTTCTGACGTGGACTCCAAGTCTCTAGGATCATATTCTTCCCAAAAATCACACTGTCGAAGGTTTCATTCAATTTGGACTCCGTTTGATATTCCTTTTCCTCAAAATACGGAAACAGGCAATAAAACAACAATATGGGTTGGGCCTCCGGTTAATAGGTTAGTCCCAAAAGTAATATAAAAGTGTATAATAAATCCCATAATCATTCAAAACAGATAATAAAATAGCATGAATGCTCCATAAATTATAGATACGTTGGAGATGTATCAGCATCCCCAAGCTTAATTCCTACTCGTCCTCGAGTAGGTAAATGATAAAGAAAGAATTTATGAAGTGTGAATGCTATAAGGTGCACAAGTTTGATCAATGATCATTTCAATCACCTTTTCTAGCATGATAATATGTCATAATAGTAGTTCATCTCATAAAACTTCTCACTATAAAGTAACAAGCAATTCACATGCCAAAGCATAGACCATAAACATTCTTGAAAACTAGCAAACTTCATTCTCGGTCATTCAAACAATTGCAATTCATCTTATTTTCAGGAATAACAAACTCCACATACTCAACTATCATATAGTCTTCTATAATTGCTAACACTCATGCAATACTAATGGTTATGAAGTTTCAATCGAACACTGAGAAAGATAGGGGCTCATAGTGTTGCCTCCCAACGTATTCACCTTTGGGTGATGTCAACGTATGCAGACTAAGGCATAGCCTAGTGGTGGAAAGGGGCTGATGCCTTTTCACCCACCCAAGTTCAAGGCATGGTATTTGCAATTTGGATTTGTTGCACCAATTATACTATAGGGGCCTCCCTTACAGTCTTTCTGTCAAAAAAAACAATAATAGTTCATGCTAACTTACATCCAATTGGATATATATATCAGGATCTCCCCAACACGAGGTGCTTGCCAAATGATAAAATGAAAAAGGGAAAGGTGAAGATCACCTTGACTCTTGCATAAAAGTAAAAGACATAAAGTAAAAGATAGGCCCTTCACAGAGGGAAGCAGAGGTTGTCATGCGCTTTTAGGGTTGGATGCACAAAATCTTAATGCGAATGAACGTCACTTTATATTGCCACTTGTATATGGACCTTTATTATGCAGTCCGTCGCTTTTATTGCTTCCATAACAAGAGATCGTATTAAGCTATTTTCTTCACACCAAAAGATCATACATATTTAGAGAGAAATTTTTATTGCTTGCACCGATGACAACTTACTTGAAGGATCTTACTCAATCCATAGGTAGGTATGGTGGACTCTCATGGAAAAACTGGGTTTAAGGATATTTGGAAGCACAAGTAGTATCTCTACTTGGTGCAAGGAATTTTGGCTAGCATGAGGGGGAAAGGCAAGCTCAACATGTTTGAATGATCCATGACAATATACTTTAACTGAGATGTCGGAAAACATAACCCATTACGTTGTCTTCCTTGTCCAACATCAACTCATTAGCATGTCATACGTAATGAGTGCTCCCAATTATAAAAGAAGTCTACGATAGTATATTTATATGTGAAATCTCTCTTCCTTCAATATTCTTTCATGAATTGTTCAAATGACCAATACAATGCTTGCTAACCTTCAATAAATTTACAACCTCTACTTCTTAGACGTGAAGTCATTACTCCCCATGGGATAAGCAAATGAGGCATATATAATTTCAGATTTATGACAATCAACTCATTCAACCATTTACTCATAGGATATAAGTGAAGCACACGAGTAAATGACAAACTACTCCAAAAAGATATAAGTGAAGATCAATGAGTAGCTAAATAATTATGTAACTATGTGAAGACTCTCTCTCAATAAAGAATTTCAGATCTTGGTATTTTATTCAAACAGCAAGCAAAGCAAAACAAAATGACATTGCAAGGATAGCACAACTCATGTGAAGAAGCAAAAACTTAGGCTCAACCGATACTAACCGATAGTTGTTGAAGAAGAAAGGTGGGATGCCTACCGGGGCATCCCCAAGTTTAGATGCTTGAGACTTCTTGAAATATTATCTTGGGGTGCCTTGGGAATCCCCAAGCTTGAACTTTTGTGTCTCCTTAATTCCTCTCATATCATGGTTTCTCTTTTTATCAAAAGCTTCATCCACAACAAACTCAACAAGAACTCGTGAGATAGGTTAGTATAAACCAATGCAAAACCTTATCATTTTCTACTGTAACAAATCACTAAAATTATTATTCAACATTGTCTACTAAATGCCTCTGCATATTCAATACTCCTATCCTCAAATAGAATCATTAAACAAGCAAACATATGCAAACAATGCAAACATAACAGCAATCTGTCAAAACAGTAAAGTCTGTAAAGAATGCAAGATTCATCATACTTCCCTAACTCCAAAAATTATGAAATAAAATTCCCACTGTAGTAAATTTATCATAGCTCAATATGCAAAAAGTTTCAACATTATACCATACTCTTACTTTTCTAGCGAATTTTTGCAACATCGGTAAACTTTCTGTTTTCAAACAGCAACATGTATACTAGCAAAATAAGCATGGCAAATGCTATCCTTGACTTTTTATTGAAACTAAAGATGCAAAATATTATTCTAAGTAACATCAAGCAAATACTAACAGGATAAAATGACGCTCCAAGCAAAACACATACCATGTGGCGAATAAAAATATAGCTCCAAGTAAAGTTACCGATGAACGAAGACGAAAGAGGGGATGCCATCCGGGGCATCCCCAAGCTTAGGCTCTTGGTTGTCCTTGAATATTACCTTGGGGTTCCTTGGGCATACCCAAGATTAGGCTCTTTCCACTCCTTATTCCATAGTCCATCGAATCTTTTACCCAAAACTTGAAAACTTCAACCACACAAAACTCAAAACAAAACTCGTAAGCTCCGTTAGTATAAGAAAATAAATCACCACTTAGGTACTGTAATGAACTCATTATAAATTCATATTGGTGTAATATCTACTGTATTCTAACTTCTCTATGGTTCATACCCTTACATACTAGCCATAGTTTCATCAAAATAAGCAAACAACACAATGAAAACAGAATATGTCAAAAACAGAACAGTCTGTAGTAATCTGTATCAAACGTATACTTCTGGAACCCCAAAAATTATGAAATAAATTTGTGGACCTGAGGAATTTGTATATTAATCATCTTCACAAAGAATCAACCTAAAAGCGCTCTCCAGTAAAAATGGCAGCTATTCTCGTGAGGGCTAAAGTTTCTGTTTTCTACAGCAAGATCACATAAACTTCACCCAAATCTTCCCAAAGGTTCTACTTGGCACTTTATTGAAAAAAAAGCTATAAAACATGATTACTAAAGTAGCATAATCATGTGGACACAAAAAAAAAGTAATGATAAATATTGGGTTGTCTCCCAACAAGAGCTTTTCTTTAATGCCTTTTTAGCTAGGCATGATGATGGCAATGATGCTCACATAAAAGATAAGAATTGAAACATAACGGGAGCATCATGAAGCATATGACGAGCACATTTAAGACTAACCCACTTCCTATGCATAGGGATTTTGTGATAAAACAATTTATGGGAACAATAATCAACTAGTATAAGAAGGCAAAACAAGCATAACTTCAAAACTTTAAGCAAATAGAGAGGAAACTTGATATTATTGCAATTCCTATAAGCATATGTTCCTCTCTCATAATAATTTTAAGTAGCTTCATGAATGAATTCAACAATATAACCAGAACCTAAAGAAATATTTTCATGATCTATAAGCACAGAAAATTTACTACTCTCCACATAAGCAAAATTCTTCTCATACGGAATAGTGAGAGTATCATAAAAGACTTGAACACTAAAAATTGTTTCCACATTAAAAGAGTAATGTTCAGAAAAAGGGTAATCATAATCATGACAAGATTTGTAAATATAATCATCACTAATTTTTATAGCATAAGTTTCATCACAATAATCATCATAACTAGCAACTTCGTTCTCATCATAATCGATTGAAGCCTCTCCCAAGATAGTGGAATCACTAAATAAAGTTGACACTCTTCCAAATCCACTTTCATATTCATCACAATAAAATTCAACATCCTCCAAAATAGTGGGATCACTACTTCCTAAAGTTGACACTCTTCCAAACCCACTTTCATCAATATAATCATCATAAGTAGGAGGCATGCTATCATCATAACAACTTTGCATATCAAAACTTGCCATGCTAAGAATATCATCTTCAATAAACATAGCATCCCCAAGCTTGGGACAATCATTAATTTCAGCAAATATATTCTCAAATATGTCATTCTCACCAAACATAGCTTCCCCAAGCTTGGGCCCTTTCATATCATACGCATAATCACTCTCATCATTAAAAATATGGATAGCACCAATAGTAAAGCAAATATCATCATCACAATGAGTAGTAGGAGCAACATCATTTGGGAGGGATACCTTTTTACCTTTGCTGCCCTTCTCTTCCTTTTCTTCTTCACATCATGTGTGGGTTCAACCTTCTTTATTGATGGGATTGGTTGAATAGAAAGCTCCTCCTCGTTACCTGAATCATCATAAGAAATAATAGGAGGAGGTTGGGAAGTCTCTTCCCTTTAATTAGTATTCTCTTCATCTTCTATTTGCTTTCTTTTCTTTAGGTAATTGGCAATATAAGGATTTTCAATGCAATTCACCGACAATACATATAAATCTTCTCTAGATTAATATCAAGGAAATGCTCAAGGTTAAATTTTGGAATAAGCTTAGTTGCATGTTTCAATTCTTCATAACCCAAAAGCAAAATAAGTTCATTGTAATGAGCAAGGGAGATCAAATCATTACAATTTTTGGACACGATTCGATCGTGAAACAATTTGCATCGGAGATTTAAATGACCACTTTCATTGCAAAGTTCACAATGGTAAAGGTATCTTAAATTTTAGCACTAGCATTAAGCCTTTCTTGCAACCATTTAGTTTCTAAATGCTTATGCCTCTTGCAATATATATCTTCTCTATTCGGTGTGTTCATGCAAACATGCACTCCACAAAAGTTGACATGCTCATAAGAGATATTTTCATCATGACTAGTGCAATCATCATTAGTACTATGGATATTCAAGGAATTCATACTAACAACATTGCAATCATGCTCATCATTCAAAGATTTAGTGTCAAGCATTTTAATGCATTCTTCTTCTAACACTTGAGCACAATTTTCATTTCCATCATACTCACGAAAGATACTAAAAAGACGAAGCGTACAAGACAAATTAACTCCATTTTTTGTAGTTTTCTTTTATAAAATAAACTAGTGATAAAACAAGAAACAAAAAGATTCGATTGCAAGATCTAAAGATATACCTTCAAGCACTCACCTCCCCGGCAACGGCGCCAGAAATTAGCTTGATGTCTACTACACAACCTTCTTCTTGTAGACGTTGTTGGGCCTGCAAGTGCACAGGTTTGTAGGACATTAGCAAATTTCCCTCAAGTGGATGACCTAAGGTTTATCAATCTGTGGGAGGCGTAGGATGAAGATGGTCTCTCTCAAGCAACCCTGCAACCAAATAACAAAGAGTCTCTTGTGTCCCCAACACACCCAATACAATGGTAAATTGTATAGGTGCACTAGTTCGGCGAAGAGATGGTGATACAAGTGCAATATAGATAGTAGATATAGGTTTTTGTAATCTGAAATAATAAAAACAGCAAGGTAACTATTGGTAAAAGTGAGCGTAAACGGTATTGCAATGATAGGAAACAAGGCCTAGGGTTCATACTTTCACTAGTGCAAGTCCTCTCAACAATAATAACATATATAGATCATATAACAATCCCTCAACATGCAACAAAGAGTCACTCCAAAGCCACTAATAGCGGAGAACAAACGTAGAGATTATGGTAGGGTACGAAACCACCTCAAAGTTATTCGTTCGGATCGATCTATTAAAGAGCTTGTACTAGAATAACACCTTAAGACACAAATCAACCAAAACCCTAATGTCACCTAGATACTCCATTGTCACCTCAAGTATACGTGGGCATGATTATACAATATGCCTCACACAATCTCAAATTCATCCAACCAACACAAAGTACTTCAAAGAGTGCCCCAAATTTCTACCGGAGAGTCAAGAAAACGTGTGCCAACCCCTATGCATAGGTTCATGGGTGGAACCCGCAAGTTGGTCACCAAAACATACATCAAGTGGCACGTGATATCCCATTGTCACCACAGATAAACACGGCAAGACATACATCAAGTGTTCTCAAGTCAAAGACTCAATCCGATAAGATAACTTCAAGAGGGAAACTCAATTCATCACAAGAGAGTACAGGGGGAGAAACATCATAAGATCCAACTATAATAACAAAGCTCGCGATACATTAAGATCATGCCATAGAGGGAACACGAGAGAGAACACGAGAGAGAGAGAGAGAGAGAGAGAGAGAGAGAGAGAGATCAAACACATAGCTACTGGTACATACCCTCAGCCTCGAAGGTGAACTACTCCCTCCTAGTCATGGATAGCACCGGGATGATGAAGACGGCCACCAGTGAAGGATCCCCCCTCTGGCAGAGTGCCGGGAAGGGCTCCCGAGAGGTTTTTGGTGGCTACAGAGGCTTGCGGCGACGGAACTCCCGATCTATCTTGATATTCGATGTTTTTAGTGTATGTAGGCTTATATAGGCGAAAGAAGTCAGTCGGGGGGGGGGGTGCTCAAGGGGCCCACGAGACAGGGGGCGCGCCAGTAGGGGGGAGCCCTCCTATCTCGTGGCCTCCTCGAGGATCTTCTGACGTGGACTCCAAGTCTCCAGGATCATATTCTTCCCAAAAATCACGCTGCCGAAGGTTTCATTCCGTTTTGACTCCGTTTGATATTCCTTTTCCTCGAAATAATGAAACAGGCAATAGAACAGCAATATGGGTTGGGCCTCCGGTTAATAGGTTAGTCCCAAAAGTAATATAAAAGTGTATAATAAAGCCCATAATCATTCAAAACAGATAATAAAATAGCATGAATGCTTCATAAATTATAGATACGTTGGAGACGTATCAGTGATCAACTTGCGGGTTCAGTGACCTTGTGAACTTATGCATAGCGGTTGGCACACGTTTTCGTCTTGACTCTCCAGTAGAAACTTTGGGGAACTCTTTGAAGTTCTTTGTGTTGGTTGAATAGATGAATCTATGATTGTATGATGCATATCGTATAATCATACCCATGGATACTTGAGGTGATGTTGGAGTATCTAGATGACATTAGGGTTTTGGTTTATTTGTGTCTTAAGGTGGTATTTTAGTACGAACTCTATGATAGATTGAACGGAAAGAATAGCTTCGTGTTATTTTACTATGGAGTCTTGAATAGATCGATCAGAAAGGATAACTTTGAGGTGGTTTCGTACCCTACAATAATCTCTTCGTTTGTTCTCCGCTATTAGTGACTTTGGAGTGACTCTTTGTTGCATGTTGAGGGATAGTTATATGATCTAGTTATGTTATCATTGTTGAGAGAACTTGCACTAGTGTAAGTACGAACCCTAGGCCTTGTTTCCTATCATTGCAATACCATTTACGCTCATTTTTACCACTTGTTACCTTGCTGTTTTTATATTTTCATATTACAAAAACCTATATCTACCATCCATATTGCACTTTTATCACCATCTCTTCGCCGGACTAGTGCACCTATAGAATTTACCATTGTATTGGGTGTGTTGGGGACACAAGAGACTCTTTGTTATTTGGTTGCAGGGTTGCTCGAGAGACCATCTTCATCCTAAGCCTCCCACGGATTGATAAACCTTAGGTAATCCACTTGAGGGAGATTTGCTACTGTCCTACAAACCTTTGCATTTGGAGGCCCAACAACGTCTACAAGGAGAAGGTTGCATAGTAGACATCACTGCACATCAGCTTGATGGACCCGCAGCATCATGGTGGGAGAATTTCACAGCCACTTACCCCATTGACATTGTTACATGGGACTAGTTTTAGCAGGCTTTCCGCACTGCCCATGTTTCAGCAGGAGCTATGAACATGAAGAAGCGCGAGTTTCGGACGCACAGTGGCCCAGTATGTGGATGAGTTTAGTAAGTTAGCATGCTATGCCCCTGATGACGTAGCTACTGATGCCGCTAAGCAGGAGAAGTTTCTGGAAAGACTGAATGATGAGCTGAGTATGAAGTTGATGGTGGCAACATTCAACAACTACCAGGAGTTGGTAGATAGAGCTCTTATGATTGAAGGGAAGCAGCAGCAGATAGAGAGCCGCAAGAGGAAGTATGGACAAGGGAAGTACAATTAAGGAGCTCAGCAGAGACCTCGTTTTACCCCAAACTCGGGAGGACACATTCACCATAACCATGGAGGCCACACTCTCAATGGTGGAAGTTCGCATAACCATAGTGGCCCCAAGAATGGGAATGGGAATGGAGGAAGCAGCAGCTAGAACCGTTCCAACCTGGCAACGCCCGCCAAGAAGGATCTAAGTCACATTAATTGTTTCAAGTGCGGGAAAAATGGACACTATGCCACCGAGTGTTCCGAAGCAAAGAATGCAAATGGAAATGGAAGGTCTAGGAAGAAGCCCAACCCTTTCAACAGGGGACAACTGAACCACATTAGCATGGATGAGGTTGAAGAGCAGCCAGATGCAGTTATAGGTAAGTTTTTGGTTAAGTCATTTACTGCAATCGTTCTTTTTGATACTGGTGCATCGCATTCATGCATATCAAGGGGATTTGTGGATAAGTATAAGTTGCCCACCAAAGTTCTTAGGACACCTATGTTAGTAAGCTCGCCAGGAGCGGAGCATATGGCAAGCCAAGGATGTTTTCAGATGCCATTGACCATAGGTAGGCATGTTTTCCCCTCAGATTTAATAATTCTGGAGAAGCAAGGGTTGGATGTGATATTGGGCATGGATTGGCTATCGATGTATGGGGGGAATATCGATTGCGCCAGTAAGTCAATTATGCTCACCACCCCAGAGGGAAGGAGGATCAAGTATGTATCCCGGCATGTGCTGAAGTGGACCTAGGTAATTTCTCTCTCAGGAGTTGTACAGGAGGAAGTACTAGTGGTGAAGGATTACCCCAACGTATTTCCGGAGGAGTTACGAGGCATGCCACCGGATCGAGACATTGAGTTTTTGATTGAGCTATTTCCAGGCACCAGGCCAATATCAAAGAGACTGTATCGGATACCCGCAAAGGATTTGGAGGAAATCTAGAAGCAGATTAAGGAGTTACTGGATAAAGGTTACATATGACCAAGTTCATCACCTTGGGGAGCCCCAGTGCTTCTAGTGGAGAAGAAGGATGGATCATTAAGGATGGTTGAAGATTACCGTGCATTTAATGAGGTAACGATCAAGAACAAGTACCCACTACCGATGATCAATGATTTGTTTGACCAGTTGCAAGGAGCTAAAGTATTTTCCAAGATCGTTCTGCGATCAGGATACCATCAGCTGAAGATTCGAGAGAAGGATATACCTAAGACAGCTTTTACCACAAGGTACGGGCTATACGAGTATACCGTTATGTCATTTGGTATGTCTAACGCGCCTGCCTATTTCATGAACATGATGAACAAAGTGTCTATGGAGTTTTTGGATAAGTTTGTCGTGGTGTTTATTGATGATATTTTTGTCTAATCGAAGAATGAAGAGGAGCACAAGGAACATTTGCTTTTGGTTCTTGAGAAGCCCAGAGAACATCAGTTGTATGCCAAGTTCAACTAGAAGTTGGATTTCTCAGACATGTTATATCCGGAGAAGGAATAGCAGTAGACCCCACCAAGGTTGTTTCTATGACTAAATGGGTGGCACCCACATCAGTTGGAGAGATCAGGAGTTTTCTCGGACTCACATGATATTATCGGAGGTTCATTGAGAATTTCTCCAGGATTGTAAAGCCCATGACGGAGTTATTGAACAAGCACACCAAGTTTAAATGGACTGAGGGGTGTGAAGCTAGTTTTCAGGAGTGGAAGAAATGTTTGGTTACAGCCCCAATGTTGATTCTTCCAGATCAACGGAAGGATTATCAAGTGTATTGTGACGAATCATGTCGAGGACTTGGAGCAGTGCTTATGCAGGAGGGAAGAGTTGTTTCATATGCCTCATGACAACTTAAACCCCATGAGCTGAATTATGCTACACATGATTTGGAGTTAGCAACCGTAGTGCATGCGCTGAAGACATGGAGACATTTTCTCATCGGAAACCACTGTGAGGTATACACAGATCATAAGAGTTTGAAATATATCTTCACACAGAAGGAGTTGAACCTCACGCAAAGGAGATAGTTGGATCTCATTAAGGATTATGATATGAAATTGCACTATCATCCCAGAGAGGCTAATGTAGTAGAAGATGCATTGATTCTGAGGAGTTATGTTAATATGCTCATGACCGGAGGATTACCCAAGGAGTTAGTAGAGGATCTTCGCGAGCTATGTTTGGAAATAGTTCCGAGAGGTTATGTAGCAGCATTGGAAATTCAGTCCACTTTGATGGGTAAGATCACAGAAGCCCAGAAGACTGACAAGGAGATTGCCGAGATAAAGGAAGGAATGAGTAAAGGAAAGGCTAAAGGATTTGGTGAGGATGAGCATGATACTTTATGGTTTGAGGATCGTGTATATGTGCCTAATGACCCCGAGATCAGGAAGTTGATTCTGCAGGAGGCACATGATTTGCCGTATTTGATTCACCCCGGGAACACTAAGATGTATCTGGATTTGAAGGAAAGTTTCTAGAGGACAGGAATGAAGAAGGATATTGCGGAGTACGTAGCAGTATGTGATGTATGTCAGAGAGTGAAGGCAGAACATGAGATGCCAGCAAGATTGCTACAGCCATTGCCGACACCCGAATGGAAGTGGGACAAGCTTGGCATGGATTTTATCACTCGATTACCCAGGACTCGTTCAGGCTATGACTCTATCTGGGTTGTAGTTGATCGGTTGACGAACGTAGATCATTTCATCCCAGTGAAGACCACCTATACGAGTGCTAAGTTGGCGAAGATATACATGACCAGGATCGTATGTCTGCATGGAGTTCCGAGGACCATTGTATCAGATAGAGGAACCCAGTTTACCTCAAAGTTCTGGAATTAGTTGCATGAGACTTTGGGTACTAGGCTAGAGTTCAGTACAACCTTCCATCCACACACAGATGGACAAACCGAGAGAGTCAATCAGATTCTGGAGGACATGTTGAGAGCTTGTGCGCTAGATTATGGATCTAGTTGGGACGACAACTTGCCATATGCAGAGTTCTCTTATAACAACAGTTATCAAGCCAGTTTGAAGATGGCCCCTTTCGAAGCTTTGTACGGAAGGAGGTGCAGGACACCGTTATTGTGGGATGAAGTTGGAGACCATCAATTGTTTGGACCAGATTTAATCAAAGACGCTGAAGAGAAGGTTAAGTTGATTCACGACAGACTCAAGGTAGCCCAATCCAGGCAGAAGAGTTATGCGGATTCTAAATGCAAGGAGATAGTATACAAAGTTGGAGACAGAGTATACCTTCGTGTGTCCCCGCTTCGAGGAGTTAAGCGTTTTGGAGTTAAGGGAAAGTTAGCACCATGTTTTGTGGGACCATACCGAGTTTTGTAACGTATGGGAGAAGTTGCTTACAAGCTGGAATTGCCAGAAGGATTGTCAGGAGTTCACGATGTGTTTCACATTTCCCAGTTGAAGAAGTGCCACACAGAGATGGCCGATGTTCCTCTGAGAGATACAGTACCATTGGAAGCGATTCAGCTGGATAGTGATTTGACTTACGAGGATAAACTAGTGAAGATTCTCGAGTTTGCCAGTCGAGTCACACGCAACAAGGTTATCAAGTTTTACAGAGTTTAGTGGAGCCACCATACCGAGGATTAAGCCACCTGGGAACGAGAGGAAGACCTACGGAAGGACCACCCACACCTGTTTTCTAGCCAACTCGAATCTCGAGGGTGAGACTCATTTTAAGGGGGTACACTTGTAACATCCCAAATTTTCAATTTGGAATGTTATGCATAGCTCATCATATGCATATCATATTTTAATTGCATTTTGGTTTTGATCCTAGAAATTCTAAGCAACTCAAGGACCCACGGAGAGAGTTGGGGATTTCATATATTTTCATATTTGATTTTCTCAAATTTGAAAAGAGGATCATTTTGGTTTTAGTGTTTTTCTCTCCTAATATTTCCATTATTAAAATAAAAGAGCCGGGATAAAATGACTTCTCCAAAATAAAAGAAAAATTGGAGGGAAAATGTTAAAATCAAGTAAATATTTTTATTGGATTTTTATTGCTATTTTATTTGAATTAAAAAAATATGCATTTTTCAAAATTGCAATCTTAGCTCAAATAGATGTTCACTTTGTCCTAAATTTTATTAGAGGACCGTGAAAATTTATTTTGGAATTTTTCGACTCTGTCTGGTATTTCTTTTTATTTATTTACTCCGTCCATTTTAAAAAACTCGCGAACCGACTATGGGTCGTGCCGGTTTAGATCGGTTTTCGTTTTTTTCCCGGTTTAGATCGGTTTTCGTTTTTTTCCCGGTTTAGATCTATTCAGTGAACGTCCGTTTATTTAGTCCTTATAACGAACGAATTAGTTCGTTAGCCTCTGTTAGCGGACGTTTGTTCGATAGATTTTTCTTTTTCAATTTTATTTTCACCAGGGACCTATCCGCGATTATGTTTTATCGTAGATTAGCCCCTAATCTTCAAACCCTCGCAACGTTTTAACCGTTAGTCTGAATCCAGTGAAACCAATGCCAAAATCTTCGTCTCGAGCCCCTCTTTCTGGTTAATCAACTTTAACAGGATTTTGACAAATTAAAATTTGGTTTCAAGTAGATTTGTTTTCAAACTTCTTTTGATCATAGTTTGAGTTCCGTAGCTCCGATTCGATTGTTTCTTTTTGCAAATCGAAGCTCTTCAGTTGAACTTTCAGATTGGATCTTCTTATTTGAGTTTTACTCGTGCATCTATGCTTGAGTGCTTATGTATGCTATTGTCTGTTTGCGATAGAATTCTCGGAGTGCGAAGCGTCCAACTACGAGTCTCTAGGGTTTGCAGATCGTCAGCATGGCAAGTAACACTTTGATCATATCTTTGTTACCCAGTTTTTGTGCATTAGTTCCAATCCTCAAACATTGCATGGTTAGGATCTGATTAACGTGTGGGTCTGGGAAGTAGCTGATGAGGTAGAACCTATTTCCCTTTTATTATCAAACCCTCGGGAGTTACTTATACGTTATGCTCAAGTTGCTATGCTATGCTCATAGACGTGGATTGGTGGAGTGTATCCATGACAGATGTGAGAGCTGTTTATAAATGGTTAACTTAAGGTGGCTACTTAAATACACATCTGGGGGGACTGGTTGCGGGCACCTGGAGAATCTAGTGTTGTCCTAGGATATCCCGGAGTACCGTGTGATCATCCTACGGTTCGCCACCCAGGCTCAAAGGGATCATAAGATTATTCATGCTAGAAACTTCTGTGTGCAGCCACAAGCTATTATGGGCTCTAGCATAGTTGAGTATGTTGCATGACCTCTTTCAGTGGTGGGCTAGCAGATGTAGGGGAAAGTAGGTGTAACTGTCCACCCAGAGTAAAGAGTTAATGTTTCTGAAAGACTATGTCTCGGTCATCCGTTTCTCAAACACCATGTAATGCGAGAAATCCAACGGAGGAGATTGAGTCTTGTGGGGAAAAGTGCGCAAACCTCTATAAGTGTACCAATTAATCATGGTTAGCCTTGTCCCTGGTTATGGACATCTTGAGTATCTGGTTCTTGGATTATCATGTTGATCTCATCACTCTAAATTAATCTGTTGGGTAATTGATAGTGTTTAATTGGGATTGAGTTAGAGGAACCTTCTCAATGTTTATCAACCACCATGATAGTTAAATAAAATATATTCCTTTGTAGTAGGGAAAAATTGGCTTTATGCAAAACATTAACCATAGAGCTTTCCACCAGCCATATATGCATGTAGTGATAGAATTTATTATGTTCATTGCTCTTTTGTGTTACATTGCCAGCATATTCCATGTGCTAACCCATTTCAGGTTGCAACATATCATGTTGCAGACTTTCCAGACAAAGAGTAAGGTGCGTTAGGTCATTGTCGTGCACTCATTTATGCCGTTGGAGTTGATGGACTCACTTTATCTTCCAAGCCTTCCGCTGTTATCTTATTTAGATGGCCTTAAGCCATATTATTGTAATAAATTCTCTTCTGAGACATTCGATGTAATAAATGTGTGATTGAGACTCTGTTATAATTCCTCGAGTACTGTGCATGTCGGCATTACCGATCCAAGGATACACTCATGCACAGAGACTTGACCGTTTGAGGTCTGGTCGCTACAGCTAGAGTAGCTCCATGCAGAGCATTGTTGACATAGAAATTTGCAAAATACACACGGATCTGAATATGAAAGACCCATTGACTAAACTTCTCTCACAAGCAAAACATGATCACACCTTAGTACTCTTTGGGTGTTAATCACATAGCGATGTGAACTAGATTATTGACTCTAGTAAGCCCTTTTGGGTGTTGGTCACATAGCGATGTGAACTAGATTATTGACTCTAGTGCAAGTGGGAGACTGAAGGAAATATGCCCTAGATGCAATAATAAAGTTGTTATTTTATATTTCCTTATATCATGATAAATGTTTATTATTCATGCTATAATTGTATTGACCGGAAACCTTAATACATGTGTGAAAACATAGACAAAACATTGAGTCCCTAGTGAGCCTCTACTTGACTAGCTCGTTGATCAAAGATGGTTAAGGTTTCCTAACCATGGACATGAGTTGTCATTTGATAACGGGATCACATCATTAGGAGAATGATGTGATGGACATGACCCATCCGTTAGCTTAAAATATTGATCGTTCAGTTTTATTGCTATTGCTTTCTTCATGTCATATACATATTCCTTTGACTATGAGATTATGCAACTCCCGGACACCGGAGGAATACCTAGTGTGCTATCAAATGTCACAATGTAACTGGGTGATTATAAAGATTCTCTATAGGTATCTACGAAGGTGTTTGTTGGGTTGGCATAGATCGAGATTAGGATTTGTCACTCCAAGTATCGGAGAGGTATCTCTGGGCCCTCTCAGTAATGCTTAATAAGCCTTGCAAGCAATGTGACTAACGAATTAGTTGCAAGATGATGTATTATAGAACGAGTAAAGAGACTTGCCAGTAACGACATTGAACTAGGTATGGAGATACCGATGATCGAATCTCGGGCAAGTAACATATCAATGACAAAGGGAATAATGTATGTTGTCATTGCGGGGTTCGACCGATAAAGATCTTCGTAGAATATGTGGGAGCCAATATGAGCATCCAGGTTCCGCTATTGGTTATTGACCGGAGAGGAGTCTCGGTCATGCCTACACAGTTCTCGAACCCGTAGGGTCCGCACGCTTAACATTCGATGATGATTTGTATTATATGAGTTTTGTGATTTGGTGACCGAATATTGTTCGGAGTCATTGATGAGATTACGGACATGATGAGGAGTCTCGAAATGGTCGAGAGGTAAAGATTGATATATTGGATGATAGTATTCGGACACCGTAAGTGTTCCAGAATGTATTGAGTACATATCGGAGTACGGGGGGGGGGGGTTACTGGAACCCCTCGGTGGAAGATATGGGTCATATGGGCCATAGGAGGGAGACACACCAACCCACAAAGGGGTGGCGCGCCCCCCACGGGGAAGGAGGCCGAATAGTACTAGGAGAGGGGGCGGCGCCTCCCTTTCCTTCTCCCCCTCTCTTAATTTCCCCCTTTCCCACTTCGATAAAAGGAAAGGGGGCCGAATCCTGCTAGGAGCCCAAGTAGGACTCCTACTTGGGGCGTGCCTAGGGCCGGCCTCCTCCTCCTCCCTCCTTTATATAAATGGGGAGGGGGCGCCTACAACACACATCAATTGTTCCAAGCCGTGTGCGGCGCCCCCTTCCATAGTTAACGCCTCCGGTCATATTCACGTAGTGCTTAGGCGAAGCCCTGCGCGGATCACTTCACCATCACCGTCACCACGCCATCGTGCTAACGGAATTCTCCCTCAACAATTTGCTGGATCAAGAGTTTCAGGGATGTCATCGAGCTGAACGTGTGCAGAACTCGGAGGTGCCGTACGTTCGGTACTTGATCAGTCGGAACGAGAAGAAGTTCGACTACATCAATCGCGTTAACAAAACGCTTCTGCTTTCGGTCTACGAGGGTACGTGGACACACTCTCCTCCTCTCGTTGCTATGCATCTCCTAGATAGATCTCGCTTGAGCGTAGGATTTTTTTTGAAATTGCATGCTATGTTTCCCAACACCATAGTACACCCTTTTATCAGCTTCATCTACAATCATGCATTCTATTCGAACAGAGTTGTTCTGATATGATGTCTTCTCATCACGTTCCCCATTGTATAACATTTATCCATTTATGTCATATGCTTGGTATGTCAACACCGTAGGTGATGACTTTTGTGCCAACCACGTAGCAATGTCATCGATGGATCCTTGTGCCAAATGATTCTTTAGCCATTCGACGTAGTTCTTAGTGTGCTACTTCATCTCCACATCTGATGAAGGCACCATTGGTAAGAAGCTTTGATGTATCTCTGCCAAGTGTTCTTCAGCATAAGCGCTGAGAACTGGGATGTTAAGTAGTACCGTCAAATGGGCTTTCTCTGCCAATTCTTCGGGTGTAGCCATTTGGGTGCCAACAAGGACCAGCTTACCTTTCAGCCTTCCCTCGTGGTTGGAGAGGGGCAAACCTATAGGTCTTTGTTTCATGTATTTGGTGCAAAACTCAACCACCTCCTCCGCGGTATAACCTTGTAGGATGCTTGCCTCTGGATGGTTTCGGTTCCAACAAAAGCGCTTCAGTATGATCCGCTCAAAGGGATACATGTTGCGAAGAAACACATGACCACAATACTTTGTCTCGTCGACAAGGTGCATAGTGAGATGGACCATGACATCAAAGAATGACGGTGGGAAAAATATCTCTAGGTTGGACAATATTCTTGCAATATCAGCTTGCATATGATCCAACTCTTCAGGATCTACAACTTTCTGACGTAGTTGATTGAAGAAATCACAGAGCTCAATGAGCGTGTTTCTTATATCTTTGACCATCAGATTCCTGATGGCCACCGGGAGGATTTGTGTCAACATTACATGGCAATCATTTGACTTCATGTGTCCAAACTTCATTTTACCTGAGCTCACATCCACGAGACTTCTGATGTTTGCAGAGTAGGAAGACGGTGTCTTAACTCACAACAAATAGGTGAAGAACTGTGTTGCTTCTTTTGTACTGAAATTATAACTCTGGCGAGCTTCGATAGATTTGTCATCACCTTTTGCTTCACTCTTGTGTTTTGATTGATCAGCAAGCATGTCGAGCGGTGAACCCTCACCATCCTTTCTTTTACCTTTAATCTTGAGACGAGTACCAAGGATGCTTTCACATACGTTCTTATCTATGTGCATGACATCAATGCAGTGACGTACACATGGAATCTCCCAGTAAGGTAATTTCCAGACACCGATTTCTTCTTAAACACTTGACCCTTGGGTGTTTATTTCACCGTCAAAGCATGATTCTTGCCAAGTACAACATTAATTTGTTTAGCCATGTTGTGGACCACCTCCGCATCATAGGGTCTTAGGCCCACACCTACCTCTGTTGTACCATCAAATTCAGCTTTCATCTTTTGGTATGGGTGATTTTTCTGTAAGAACCTATACGCAAATACACGGTTTTGCGTGAGTTGGGAGGTCTTCTGCTAGCTGTCCTATCCATGCATGTGACACACCCTACATCTCCCTTTGTTTTCGGCCCCGATGTGTTGCCCAATGCCGACATATCTTGAATGGTGTGCACCAACATCGCATGTAGATCAAAATCTCCTTTCTATAAGCATCATAAGATTTTTACAACAGGTGCATCTATCCACACTGTCAGCAGTTCTTCTACTAGTAGCTGAAAGTAAATGTCGATGTCATTTCCAGGTTGCTTCAGGCCTTGGATAATCATTGACATCATAATGTATTTTTTTTCTTCATACACAACCAAGGAGCTAGGTTATATATGCATAGAAGCACCGGCCATGTGCTGTGATTGGTGCTCATATCGCCAAAAGGATTCATCCCGTCAGTACACTCCCCGAGCCTTATACTTCTAGGATCCTTCGCAAAGTCTTGAAACTTGTTGTCTATTAATTCCCACTAAGCCCCATCTTTCGGGTGCCTCATATACTTATCCGCAATTCGCTCATCATGATGCCACCGCAACCTCTTTGCCTCTCTAGGGTTTGCAAACAAATGCCTCAACCTTGGAATTAAAGGCAAGTACCAAACAACCTTGAATGGTAATCATGTCTTGATCTCATCGTCAAATTTGTACTTGTCCTTTGCTCTTCTGTGCTTGTATCGTGCATGCTTGAATTTGGGACATGCACGTAAATCTTTGTACTCACCGCGGTACAATATACAATCGTTCACACAAGTGTGTATCTTCTGCACTTCAAGTTCCATTGGACAAACAATTTTCTTCGCTTCATTCATGCTTCTAGGGAGCACATTATCTTCCGGAAGAATTTATTTGAAAATACCTAACATCTATGTGAAGCCCGTGTTTGATAGACCATTTGGTGCTTTAAATCTGAGAAGCGCCAGGGTGGCACTCAACATGGAATATTTCTTTTTGCAACCTGGATACAATTCTTTCTTGGAGTCCGCATCAATGGTTGGCAGATCCTTGTACCCAATCATATCCTTTTTTGGGCCCTCGAAATCTGCAATCATAGCAGCAAAATCTGGCGTATCAAGATCGTCATCATCTGAGTCGACGTCTTGGTTTTCCAGTGGGTGTTTCGGCTTTCTGGTGTTCCATTGGTAGCTTGACGCCTCTGCCTCGATGTTAGATTCAACATCCATGTGACACTGATCGGGGTTTGGCATCTTGCAGCCCTGGGTATCTTCATCCATGACCTCCTCTTCACCATGTTTGGTCCAACGTGTATATCCATCCATGAATCCCCGAGAGACTAAGCGCCACTTAACATCGGCAACTTCATGTGACTCTGTATTGGCACAGTCAGTACATGGACATAGGATGTAATCCGCATCACCAATTCTCCTCTTTGTACTTTCAGCCAAATTCATGAACTCTATCACGCCACTGATAAAATCAGTGGTTTTCCGATTCTTCATCCATCGAGATCGCTCAGTCTGCACCACAAGAATGGTAATTAAAAACAAAACAACAACATTAATACACGGATTAACTGTTGCCCAAAGATGCGTGCATAAATCACAAGGTTTTATTTTCATAATTACTAAGGGCGCTCCATATTGTTATCTAGACGTGCAATGATAAAAATTAATGGCCAATCAATTTACATGCAGAGTACTAGTACAACACTACCCTTAGGAATTGAATACCTTAATTAAGCCACTAACGAAAAGGATACCTTAATTAATTAGTCGTGTGGTGACCTCCACCCAGTAGACAGAGAAGCGCGATGCGGTGGCACGCCGAGACAGCAGGGTCGACGAGCTAAGCTTAGTGCGGCTGCCGCCTGAAGTTCGACCTCCACTACCCCGCCATCAACCGCGATGGATGTGCTCGAATCACGCCGCCGCCGACCTTGATTGTTGAGCTCATCCTATCTCCCGCCGCAGACCAAGGATTGACCTCCTATGATGCCGCCACTGCCCATCAATCGAGGATTGACCTCTTCTCCGGTAGTCGCTGCCTAGGTCACCATTGCCATCTCTGTATGTAGAGCGGCTATTTTTTTTACGGATATCCGCAGGGCGGCTGTTTACACGGTATCACTGTAACTCAATTATATGTACAGGGTAGTACATCACATACGGTTATGTAACAACAACCGTATCTCACCTACATTGTCTTCTCACACGGTTTGGTGCGAAAATCGTGTGTGACGTTGTAATACCTAACACAAACGACATGTATAAACAGTGTGCCGTATACAACATATAGTGCCATAAGTAGTTCCCGACCGTTAGCTTATCCCCACAGTTTCCCCATTCCCCCAAATCCCTACATAGCCTCCAAATTCCCTCGCGTGGTGCTGACATTGGGGGAATGCGGACGAATGGTCCTGATGGTTTCAGTGCGACTGCTCCTGCTCGTATCGCCGCCATGACGGTGGTCGCCGTCGAGCACTTACCTAAGGTCATCAGAAGGCAGGTGTACTATGGATTCGAATCATCCTGTCAGGTTCCAATCTATCCCGATCTTTTTTAGCATGTCCAAAGTAGCTCCTTGCTAAATCCGTCCTGAATGACCCCCCCCCCCCACAGGAAAACGATCTGCCGCCAGACCGGAGCATGACTCCAGACTCCCGCAACACGAGTTCGACTCTGAGTTTTGCGCCACAGAGAAGTATCAAAAGCTGAGTTGTGTGCACGGGCACACTCCCGCTCGACGTGTATGCACGGAGGGATTCGACATTGGCAGGCGGTTTCTCAGTGTCCCCTTAGAGTTTAGTGCTAAGTTCATCATTTTACTTGAGTTAATGCCACCGCTCATCCTGAATAATATTTAACATTGGTAGGGATATGAGGCTTGTGCCTTTGTTAACTGGCTGGATGAGGAATGGCATGGCAGGGCTCGGAGTGTTATCACCAAGCTCGCAGAAGATAACGTAAAGATGAAGAAGAAACTGGCTGATCTGGAATGTACAATCAGTACGATGAAGCAAGAAAGAATCAATTACAGGCAATAGATGAAAGCAAGAGACAAGAAGGAACTAGCATGTGTAGTCGTGGTTGTCGCATTAGCCATGTTCTATGCGCTGTTTGAAATGATGATTAGGGGTTTTGTTTGACAGTATTGCTAAAGCACATCTAGATCTGCTCTAAGTAATGCACATCTAGGTCCTATGCCATTGATGTTACGCGAAGATTCATGCAGATATTTTCCTTTGTATTTTTTTCTTTTCCTTTGTAGTTTGATTATTACTGGCTTTGTCAATAAGAATAGCTCAATGTATTGCTTGCCAACTGTCCTACTCCATTCGTACCGGTACAGGTGCATAATCCCAAAACTCGTTCATTGTTTTTGTCCTAAAAAAAGAAACCAGCCAAAGAGCCAATAGGAGTCCGGCGCAACTCCAGGAATTTGGAGCGACTTGGTACAAATAATTGCGGTTGATTATATCAGCGGTTAGATAATACGTCAACCCCCACTTCAATTGGCAGTTTCTCTTCTCTGCATGTCCTGCTTAAGTGTCCACCATCTTCATCGTCCCCGGTAGGCTGCGCTACACACTGGCACACACTCTGAAGCCATGTCGAGCGACAGCAAGGACGACAGTTCGGCCAGCAGTCTAGCGCCCGATGATAGGTCAACATCGGAATCATCCCGCTCGTCTTCCATGAGTCCGGCGTCCAGCCCAGACCTCGATTATATCCGGATCATGGAAGGGACGCCGCCTCCGGAGTCATCAGACTACAACCAAACGGACGAGGAGCCGTCAGAGGACGAAGAAGAGGATGACGATGATGAGCAGGAATGGTCGAACAAGGAGGAGGAGGACGACAAAAGCAACGACGATGATGACAGCGGTGGCGATGAAAAGCCAACGACCAGCGGCAAGAAGCGTCCTCGCCAAGACGATGTCGCGGGGCCATCCAACAACAACCACAAGAAGAAGAAGAAGAAGAAGAAGAAGAAGGCCGCTTCCATGGGTAGTTGACGAGTCGTGGAATAGAATGAATATGGAAGATTGAATGAGAGATATACATAAATAATCTATTTAAATGGTATGCTATATGATGATGCAGCTGACCATTTTATATGATCTCTTGGAAATTCTCCAAGTAACTAAGGCCAACTCTAGTCGATCCCCTATCCGGCTATCGAGGAGTAAAATTTTGTCTATGATGCACCTAACCGAAGTCCTAAAACTCATAAGGGAGTATAATTTTTACTTCCTCCCCCCCTCCCCCGCCTTTGCCGAAAATCCCCTTCAAGTCGCCTAGATATACCCAAGCCTTGCTCGACCGAGAAAAACTTGTGCGCCTCTTTCTCCCACCCTTGTGGCTCCACCATTCCCATCGCTGCCGCTCCCACGCACCGCCATCGCCACCCGTGACCGGCCCCGTCACCAGAGTGGATAGCCAAGACGCTTCCGCCACCCTGCCGACCACCGCCACCGGCATGTTGTCGCCAGAAACCACCCTTGCGCCGAAAAAAGGTTGGGGATGAAAAGGCTCCAACCGCACCAGAGATTGCCGAGGTGGCGACGGGCGGCCGCCCTCCCGCTACTCCCTCCGGTGCCAAGAGAGCTAGAAAACTGACGGCCGCGGCATCGGCCCTCACCGATGAGGCCGCAAAGAGGAAGGAGAAGGTCACTGCGGCGCCCCATCCACGTCCGGCGTCTCATGCAGCATCTCCGACCACCGCAGCTGGCAAGAGGAGTTGCAGCTGCCAAGTGCTCGACGAAATGCCAACATTTGGGCCAACGGTTTCAGTGGTTGTATCCAGAAAGATTCTAGAGTCTTTTGTCGTACCCTCCAAACCAACCATCACATATGTGAAACTCATGTGAAAGTAAAAAGAATTAGACGATGATTGTTGGTGGCCGATGATGATGGAGTTTGTTCGTTTTGTTGTCATAGAGTGGAGATGAACACGATCGAATTCTCGGAGTCTTTGGAGTCCTTGACTATGATGGGGCTAGATGATCTCAATAACGATTCAATTGGGATCATTCGGAGGAAGCCAAAGAAGAGGAGGTGGCCGAAGAGGAGGTGCCGATGGAGATGAAGTTGAGGAGGTGATTGAAGCAAACACGAGGTCGTCAAGGTCACGAACTCACAACTGCATTCAAGTTGAAGATATTCCTCTATGCTATGTGTGGATGAACATCTCCATAGATGCAACGATTGGAACCGATCAAACCAAGGCTATGTTTTGGGAGAGAATTGTAGAGTACTACGGCAACTCCATGGAGGTGCAATCAAGCCGTACGCAAGTTTCTCTTGGGCATTGTTGGGGCATATTCACGACCAATGCAACCGATGGTTCGGTTGCATCAATCAAGTGAATCATGCACCACCGAGCGTGTGCAAGTCATAGAGTATGCCTCGTACATCCAAGAACGTTTCAAGCCTAGGATCAAGAAGTTCGGCCACAAGCCCTTCGCGTTGCATCACTGCTACAAAGAGTTTTGCAAGAACGAGAAGTGGATCAAGAGAGTTGTGGAGATCGCTCCAAAAAGATCAGGGTTGAGCATATCCATTGAGAAGGACGACGAGGTGGATGAAGAGGCCAATAATAGACCGGAAAGGAACAAAATTGCAAAAATTGTATGCATTTGCGAAGACTTTATCTGAGTTCATGCATGCCATTGGTTGGCGATCCACAACATATACATGTTACATTTGTGGTGATTTTGGATCAAACTTTGTATTTGAAGTGATGCCTTTTATGTATGTTTCAGTTTGAAAATCGCGATGATGGAACTATACGCTTGTTAACGCTTATGTTATGCATGCTTTAATTTAAATGTTTTTATGATATATATTGTGAAGTGTTTGAAGTTCATGTGGCTAACACAAAACCTATGCATTTTTTCACTTCAGTAAATTTAAGGGATCAGCTAGGCGCAATCATCTATAAAGAAGTGATAGTTTACTCCACTAATTTTACTAGGTCGAGTTCTTCTTTATTTTTTAGGAATCGGCTTGAGTTGGGCTAAGAAAACATGGACCGTATTACTTTGAACGTCCGTGTCCAAGAAAACATGGGCAGTGTATTTTGAATGTTTGAGAGGTTGATGTTTTCTGCTTCCACCGATCTGCTCTTCTGATCGCAAACCCATGATCGCTGGGTACAGTTTGTGGACCCGGGACCAATATATATGCATGCATGGCGGCTGGACCACGTCGTCATCCACCACGTGAACGTAGCTTTCGCCCTTGGCCACGCCGGAGATGGCTGGCTCAGCCCATGCCCGGCGTTGCCCTACACACGCACAGGCGTCGGCGCACCGGATCGATCGAGTCTGGTCTGGTCTGGTCCCCGGATGCCACAGAACCTAATGGAATGTGGCTACAATCAATTCATGGTACGAACTGTACAAGCATGCACGCACCACCCGTGTTTCACCATTCAGAATTATCTCTGCTCGGCCGGAATCTCACTACAGTATCGCGCTGGCCGTGTATGCGTGCCGCCCCTTGTCCCGTTGTTCTGTAGCTAGCTTTGCCTGCCATGGCATGGCCAGCTTGGTTGCTAGCGGCATGCACGCGTGAATGCTACTCTGATATTGCCTGGAAACACACACACTGTTGCGTCTGCGTTGCCTAAGCTAAAACCACTTCGAGCGCTGCTCTCGTTGTATCATCTGTTTACCATCTTGATGGTCAGGCAGAAATCAACTACCAAGGCAGTGTAGTCTGGTAAGGCTAGTCATAGTCCTGAGTAAGTTAGACTAGTGTCATATGCATGAAGAGTGGACGATCTGCACACGGGGCATCTGCACCCGCTTTTTTAAAATGTACTTTTTACATGTTTTGTAATGTTCAAAAATTCTAAAAATAAATTATGCATACATGTTGGCAAAGGTATGTTCGCGGCACAAAGTTTTGTGTAAAAATGTATTTTTGTTTTGTCTCGGTAAAAAAGACAAATTTTACTGTTTCTAAATAGCATTTCACGACACAAAATTTTGTCTTTTTTGCACAGGCTACAAAAAGGTTGTTTTTCTATGAAACTTTCTGCACACACATAGAATATGGAGATGTCCGCACGCACCTTTTTCAGAAATTTTTTGACATTTCAAAATGTGTTTTTCAAAGTGGGTTCATATGTACCCGGGTTCATCCATGCACTTTTCCATATGCATGTCACTAGTTTAAGGGCATATTTGGTTCAAGTTGTGAACTGTTCCTGCATCGCATACACTTCTCAACCCAGCCTGGTTGAGAAAAAACAAGCCCTAATACGCCATCTGCAAGTTGTTTGATTGCCTGCATCTAGTATCCCTGTATTAGGTAATACGCAAGTGCACTTTGTTTGGTTGCCTGCATTGGCCCAAGCGGCACATGAACACGTCGTTTGGTTGCATACGGTGTACATGTTGTGCTTACCTTGTACCCTAGTTAGTGAGCTTAACCACAATGATCACACCTAGCACACCAACACCACAAGACAACAATGGCGATGAACTAGGCAAAGATGATGAAGTTCTTCAGCTTCAGCCCAAACTGACGATCCACCTTGGCACCTCCAACCTTGCCACTGTCAACACTGCTGCCTCCGTGCTTTCGCACCCAATCGGAATAAGCTTGTTCTGCTGCCTGCCTAGTCTTGAACCCTCTATGGTTGCTGTTGCTATATGATGCCACTTGTGCACTGGTTTCTTCCCATGAATTGTAAACCCCTGGAGCCTTATCGATGAACACTTCATACCACTTGCCCTAGCAATGCACAAGAGCAAGAGTTGAAGCAGCAAATCAATGGAGCACACGAGTAGCAAGCATAGCACACAAACAACAATGGAGCAGAAGAGAATAAGTAAAGCATGCATGATCATACGGCATAGCAAGTTCTACCTAAAACTACTTTGGTGTTAACCTACCACCACATCCAGAAGAGGGTGTCGTCCTACGACCGCAAGTTCACCATCAGCGTGAGGGGTTAGTATATACCACCTCACCAAAATATACAGACCATCAAATAGTTTTTCAGCCCTAGCTACACAGAATGTACGTTGTCATCGTCGCCACAGCCATCGCCGTCGGGGATCATGCATGCTCACAGGCAGCACTACTCTAGTAGTAGTGCTTGCCCAACCATCTCCTGAGCCACAACACCCTGTGAGCGTCTGCCATGGCAACGAACCCAACACTCTGGGCCTTATTGTCAAGCAGGTGGCTGAGAGCTGCCATGAGAGACTCGTCACTGAAGCCACCCTGGGTCATGACAGCGCCATACAGGTCAGGATGGACGTCGAGGGGCTTGAACTCCCTGATGGTTGTCGCCACCTCCTTCACCGCCTCAGTCATGTTGCAAAAGACATTGATCTCCTCCTCCATCAGGCCTCCTCTCTTCCTCTTCCTGTCATGGACGGGGTCAAATGGCTTGCCAAAGGGCTTCACGAAGGGCTTGTCAGGGCCATCAAGGACCTCGACGTTCGGGGTCCCAAGGAAGTCTGGCATGGGAGAACCAAGAGGCTCCCCCGAGCCCATGGCATGCTTCCTAGTTGCCATCCCGAAGGAGAAGATGTGCTGCATCTGGTTGTAGTTCTGTATGGATGTGTTGAGGAACTCGGCGTCCCTTGGGTGGTCCTAAGAATGAAACACAAGTGTTGTTAGTTGCAATTAGGAGTAGGCAATGGTGGACGGTATGAAAAGGAAGAGGGTTGTGGGCTAACCGCCACATGGGCGGCGTAGTGCTATGCCTCCAGAACTATGGAGCAAGTGTTCTCATCACATGAGGCGCCGCTAAGGTCTCTCAGCTTGGACACTTGGATCCGTCGACCTCTCCACTTCCTCAGGTGGTTGTACAACTGGGTGACAGACACCTCCTGCCCACAAAATTGGAACACCTGCTTCGCAACGGTGTTAAAGTGCACCTCCTTGAAGCCCTTTTCAGTCCTAACTCCACTAGAGATGAGCTCACACATCTTGTTCAGCACGAACGTGGACATGAACGGCTGCCACTTCATGTTGTTCGACCTACCATCCTTCTTTGCCTTTGTTGTTGCTACCTTGAGTGCAGCGGCAGCAACAGCAGCAGGAGTTCTCTCAACGAGCACTACTAGCACATAGAGGGTATCAGACGCGATCACGCGAACACCTCTGAATCAGGTGCCATCTCGGACATAGGCTGCGAGTCCTCAACAAATGATGGAGTAAACTGGCTGTCGGACAGGACAAGGACCTGACTAAGATCTTGCGTCTGCGTGGTCATGTCCTATAATCGTAGCACACATTGACAATAAGCATAGCACACAACATACCAAACAATCCATGAAAGCAGGAGCGTACATGTACATGGTTCATCACTATCATAGCAAGCACATGCTTCATCACTATCATAGTAAGCACATATGGTTCATCGGTATCATACTAAGCATACCAGACAATCTATGAGCACGAACATACATCTACAACAAACAACATGCTACAAATGGAACACCAATAGCTAGCTACAAATCACAGATCTAAGCACAAATCAACACAAGCACAAGGTTCAACTTCAAACTCTACTACTAATCTAGCCTACCACATGCTTGAACATCTAGCCCTACCACAAATTGCAACCGCAGCATAGCAATCAACCATATGAGCTCATAGATCAGACCACTAATCAACCATGCATCTAGATCAAACCCTAGCTGCAGCTCAGATCTAGCTAGAAGGAACAGACAGAAAGTGGGATTGAACTCATAGAGGCCATGGCTGCAGCTCAAGGACGAGGGGGGACGATCGTAGAAGACCAACGCCGGCCAGTGAAGGAGTGCCGACGTCGTGGACCGCCTGCCAATGAAGATGCGCCGCTTACGTGCTCGTCGGTGCCGATGCGCGTCGGAGGGAAAGATCGAGCGGAGGGAGGTGGTGGGAGTTGGGGCGGTGAGGGAGGGGGCTAAATAGGGGTGGACTCGGCGGGAGGTGAGCCCAAATCCTCCCACCGAGTTTTCGGCGACGTGGGAGAGCTCGCGCCATCTCCCTGGTCGCACGAGGAGAGAAGCGCGTCGCCCTCCCCTGCCTCGCCCGAGCCAGGCTCGCAAGCTACTGCCGATTCGGGCGTTTACCCTGGGCCTGGCCTGGACGTGCTTTAAGTTCCGTGCCATGCGGGCAGCACAGTAAAAGCAGGCAACCAAACAGGCCAAATTCTTCCCGCGCGGGCCAGGCTGGGCCATATGCAAGGAACCAAACACGTCCTAAGTTACTTTCCACTATGGGTAGTCTTATGATGCGTTATGTTACGATAATACATTATGTTATCATAAACACCTCTCTTTTCATTATGTTATTAGGTAAGTTACTCCACGAACAACCTAAACCATTTATTATTTTTGCTCCGAACTGATCGTCATGATAAGCTTCTTCCGGAGAGTCTTGACACGGCCAGTAGTTTATGTAAGCTCCAATGGATCCTGCTAGGCTTTGCAATCAAGCATTCACCCAAAAGGCTACTACATCGGTCCCTCCAAAGTCAATGCATGAACATGGTCACCATGCGCCCACTAGGTGATTAATCAGGCTTCGTTCTGGCCATCAGCAGCTTGGAGCAAAATGTTACTGGAGGGAATCAAGAAATATTGCTCTTGTAACCAAGGACTTACTCCGCGGTGTTCCACCTTCAACCACCATGGAGCATTTTCTGCTCGTTGATATGCAAGTTCCAACGTGGAGTGATGGCTAAGACGCTCACCATCATGGTTGACCTATGCCTCGATAGCACACCCTGCTTTGTTTTTTAATAATGGACAAATAACCTTTTTGGCCTTATATATCAAAAGATAAAAAACAATACAATAGCTTCGGAAGGAAAAAAATCAGTATAGTAGCTAAAACACACTGAAAAATCAGGTGGTATGACAAACCTATTGCTAGTACTCTCGAAAAGACAAACCTATTGCTAGAGTGCCACCCATGTGGAGACATAAATCTCTCGTTAACTTGCTCCATTTGTTGTTGCTCTTCATCATTGCCTCCCGTTAGTCCATTCTTTGCAACGTTGACTATGACTGCAGCCAATTGATAGACAATAACATTCAAGGCAAATGGGTCCTTTTGATCAAAAACCACACCATTACTCCAAAGCAAATGGACCAACACATGGCGCTACACCGACATAAATCAGCAATCTTAGAGCATCTCTAACTGATTTCTTAAAAATCTATAACTCCTCATTTTGCTCCTCTAACCACACCTAACCGATCTTCAAACCATTAGATCGAGGAGGATAAATTTTAAGAGTCGGGAGCAAAAGGCAGCTTAACTCAAATATACCCGACCGGCGTCTCTCAAAGTAAAAAAAAATTGACCCATCCGTTCCCGCCCGAGCGGCTACCACTTCCCGCTGCCGCCACCACCACTGATGCCCCCGATTCCAGCCGGAATGGAGCCGAAAGTTCCTGCCGCCACCTCGTCGGCCAAACCGTCGGTGCACCGCCGCTGAAAATGACCCCCACACCGCCGCCCGCACCAAAAAAGAGGTTGGGCACCTAAAACCTCTTTCGAGCCACCACACAGGCAACCAAGGCTGACGGCAAGGTCAGTGGCAAGGCAGCAACAACTCTGGCGATGGTAGGCCTCCCCTCCCACCGCTTCAACCACCGACAAGCGGCGAGGAAGCCGAGGGCGGTAGAGAAGGTACTCACCGAGGAGGAGGTGAAGAAGAAGAAGGCGTCCTCGCCCGCTCGTCCGGTGCGTCTTACCACCGCCAAGGTTTGTGGTTGCCAAGTGGTCGATGAAATGCCATCAAGGTTCAAATTTGTGTCTTGTCATTATGGCCAGTGCATTGGTGAAAGATAAGAAGAATGAAGAGCGTGCTATCAAGTTCAGAATGAAGAGCGTGCTATCATGTTCATGAACCCAACCACATTGGATGCCACAACAAAATGGTTTTGGGATCTCACTCTTGTAGAGATCATCGACGGAGGTATCCCTTCGGAATGGTGGTGGTGGTGGCCGTGTGGATTGTGGTGGTGGCAGCCATGCGGATGGTGATGGACTTGGAGGTGATGGTGGTGGTGGCGCTAGCATGGTTGTGGATTTTGAGGTCAGGATGGTGGAGGCCTTGGAGGTGGTCCTTATTTCTTTGATGGTGATGGTACTTGAGTTCGTGTTGCAAGCCTTTGATTGGGCTCGATACACGACATAATACACGCTATTTGTGGGATTTTGGATCAAACTTGATCGATGTGACACCTTTTGGATGAACTCTATGCATGTTTTAATTTGAATTGCTCAATCTGTGCCACTATATGCATGTTCCTGTTTGATTTGTTGTGTACATTAAATTTGATTTGAACGATTGACGAAATATTGTGCAATGATTTGAAATGCACTATGTGATAAGGCTAGAAGAATTGGGAAAAACACATTATAGGGAGTTAAATACAAAGAACAGGCTAGGAACGGTCACCCTTTTAACTCCTTAAATTATAAGGAGTTAAAGATACTTGGTTGTTTCCTCCTCTAACTTATATGGGATCGGTTAGGGATGCTCTTAATGCTCATAGGATCCCATGAAGACAACTTCCCAAGCATGTGAGGTATACATGTAGGGAGTTAAAATTAAGGGGAACCCTTCCTCCTAGACGTCTCAACCATCAAACTATTCCATCTTTGTTCATGTTTCTTTGGGATTCTTTCCATCCTATGAGTGCAAGTGTCGTCTGGTGTATATGAACTTTCACAATAATAGTAAGATATATTGTAGGAGTATGAAAATATATGGAATGATGATTCGTTTTTGTGTGTATAAACTTAGAAGGTTTGACCCGAGACAAAGCTATCATGTGAAGTAAATAAACACATAGGGTCTACATTACAATTTATATTAGGCACTCCAATAGTACGCCCACTACACATTCACGCATTTCACATTTTTCTACATCTACGGGAACCTACGGATGGGTTAACGTAAATTGCCCCTCTTTCTCACCCCTGATTTTGATGGTGGTGGGCCCCTCCCTCCCCCAATCTCAAATCAACAGCCCACACATTTCACATTACGTTAATTACGTAACTAGGATTACGTAGGTGTATCATTACTCGTCCTAAAAAAACCAACTTAGCCAACCTCCCAGCATATCGCGCGGGAAAAGACTCGGCCGCGCCGTTTTAGTCGGGATTACCGGATTACTAGTAGTAGTATCGATGGATCACGCGAAGCACCAAGTTTAAAAGGAAAAAATGCGATACACTCATAGCACGCCTGTCGCGGTCACATTGCACCCCTCACACGGTCGGTCCTGCACACGACTCATGCAAACGGAATGCGCTTTCGCTTGCCTCTTCACTGACACGTGGGACCGCACTTGGAGAAATCTACCATGCGCCAAACTCCCCCGCCCACCGCGCGGGAATTCCCCAAAAAAATCCCCCCAAATCCCAAATTCAATCGCCCTTCGGCCAACTAGCCAATAATATTCCCCAAAACCCTCCCCCCGGCCCCCTCCACTCCATTCGCTCCGCCAAAGCTGCCCTCCCCACCACGCCGATACGTTGGCACTGCGGTTCGTCAAGGGGACGCACGGCGATCCTCTCGCTCCCATAGTACGGTCTCGTAGACTGTCATCCTCTAGCAGCGCCGCCACCACTGGCGACGTTCTTGTGGAGATGCACGGCGGTCAGCTTCTCCCATGGTATGCGTATTCTAGACTGAGGCCCTGTGCATGTCGGAGTAGGGCGGAATGTTAGCTGATCGATGTTGTTAATCACACTATGTGCCGAAATAGTTTACATTCAATGTGCTCTGCTTAAGAAGCTTCATTGCCCTGTTCTGCACTCAATCTTCTTAGCTGAGATGGCATGCCATGCCTGATTAGTTGCTAAAATATCCTGCCATATATTTATTGTGACGTAGATTGCCATGGTCTAGTAGTCAATCTGTTAGGTGAAACAATTCTACACCATTTTATACTCGATCTTTGTTGCTGAGATGGCCTTCGATGGCTGTGTGCTCGGCCTCATTGACTGCTGAAACAACCTGCCATAATTTAGCTCTCAAATTTGTTTGCTGAATTAGCTTTACATATAATTCGTTACTTTGATCTGCTTGTCCAAATATCCTGCCATATCTTTAGACATCGACCTAGGTATTTTTTCCATGGACTTCATAAAAAAGCATATATGTTTTTCTTGTAATATCTAGTAGAAAAACTAATTTGTATGTCTAACAGATGGAAAGGACTTGGATAACTTCTGCTCAAAGATTCTCCACTGAATATGTCGAGGGGGTTGAAAACTTCATGAACTTTATCAGAGCTGAGTACGGTGGTCCGAAATCAGATGTGCTCTGCCCCTGTAGCAATTGTATGAATTCAGTTACATGACCCCAGTCAACTGTGCAAAATCATCTACACTTGTATGGGATGTCAGTCACATATACTAGGTGGGTTCATCATGGTGAAGCTATGAACGTCAATGCTACGGACTATGTGGAAGCAGAAGATCACCATCTTGAATTGCTTGATGCTCAGGTGAAAGAGGAGGAGGAGGCGGTGGTGGCGGAGCTAGTGAGTTTGACCAACATTGAAATGATGCTACGAAATGCTCGTGCATTTCGTGAACTTTCACCTACAGAAGAAAAATGATGGGCCCGCATGTTGGAACAATGCAACGTGGATGTCACCCTAGGAAATAAGCTATCAGTATTCTCAGCTATGGTCGCCTTTCTTGAGGTGAAGACATCTGAGCAGATGACCAACGAATCATTTGATGCAATGTTGGCTGCTTTCCACAAATCTTTCCCAGATGCATCTGAGCTGCCACACACCTATAGTAAAAATGAAGAATTTCCTTCATGTATTTGAAATTGGATATGATATGATCCATGTTTGTAAGAATAATTGTGTTCTGTTCTGGAGGGATTATGCCAACTTAAGTGAATGCCCAAAATGCAAATCATCAAGATGGAAAGATGGCAATGATGCGAAGAGGATCCCTCATAATGTTCTTAGACATTTTCCAATTATACCAACATTGCAGAGGTTGTTTCATGGTGCTGAAACAAGAGAGGATGTACTATGGCATTCTAGGAACCAGGAGTACAGATATCATAATGTAATGAGCCATCCATCTCATGGTAGAGACCGGAAAAGCTTTAATCAGAAACACAAAAAGTTTGCTGCTGACCCAAGAAACATTAGACCTGGCTTAGCTATAGATGGATTTAACCCATTTGGCCACCAGAGCGCCACATGTAGCATGTGGTCAGTGCTTGTTACCCCTTACAACATGCCTCCAAATGTCTGCACCAAAGAATCAAACTACATGATGGCCTTGATCATCCCAGGTCCAAAAAGTCATGGAAAGGATTTTGATTTATTCATGGAGCCTCTTATGGAGGAACTTCAACAGCTATGGAGTGGTGTTCTCACTCAAGAGCTATATAGCAGCCCACTAGCAGATTTCTTTATGCATGCTATTGTAATTTGGCACATCCATGATTATCCGGCTTTGGGCACTATGTCAGGGTGAACGGTACATGGTTACAATGCATCTGTTCACTGTGACAAGAATCTGCTATCATTGGTTAAAATGAAAAAGGGAAAGGTGAAGATCACCTTGACTCTTGCATAAAAGTAAAAGACATAAAGTAAAAGATAGGCCCTTCGCAGAGGAAAGCAGAGGTTGTCATGCGCTTTTAGGGTTGGATGCACAAAATCTTAATGCGAATGAACGTCACTTTATATTGCCACTTGTATATGGACCTTTATTATGCAGTCCGTCGCTTTTATTGCTTCCATAACAAGAGATCGTATAAAGCTATTTTCTTCACACCAAAAGATCATACATATTTAGAGAGCAATTTTTATTGCTTGCACCGATGACAACTTACTTGAAGGATCTTACTCAATCCATAGGTAGGTATGGTGGACTCTCATGGAAAAACTGGGTTTAAGGATATTTGGAAGCACAAGTAGTATCTCTACTTGGTGCAAGGAATTTTGGCTAGCATGAGGGGGAAAGGCAAGCTCAACATGTTTGAATGATCCATGACTATATACTTTAACTGAGATGTCGGAAAACATAACCCATTACGTTGTCTTCCTTGTCCAACATCAACTCTTTAGCATGTCATACGTAATGAGTGCTCCCAATTATAAAAGAAGTCTACGATAGTATATTTATATGTGAAATCTCTCTTCCTTCAATATTCTTTCATGAATTGTTCAAATGACCAATACAATGCTTGCTAACCTTCAATAAATTTACAACCTCTACTTCTTAGACGTGAAGTCATTACTCCCCATGGGATAAGCAAATGAGGCATATATAATTTCAGATTTATGACAATCAACTCATTCAACCATTTACTCATAGGATATAAGTGAAGCACACGAGTAAATGACAAACTACTCCAAAAAGATATAAGTGAAGATCAATGAGTAGCTAAATAATTATGTAACTATGTGAAGACTCTCTCTCAATAAAGAATTTCAGATCTTGGTATTTTATTCAAACAGCAAGCAAAGCAAAACAAAATGACATTGCAAGGATAGCACAACTCATGTGAAGAAGCAAAAACTTAGGCTCAACCGATACTAACCGATAGTTGTTGAAGAAGAAAGGTGGGATGCCTACCGGGGCATCCCCAAGTTTAGATGCTTGAGACTTCTTGAAATATTATCTTGGGGTGCCTTGGGCATCCCCAAGCTTGAACTTTTGTGTCTCCTTAATTCCTCTCATATCATGGTTTCTCTTTTTATCAAAAGCTTCATCCACAACAAACTCAACAAGAACTCGTGAGATAGGTTAGTATAAACCAATGCAAAACCTTATCATTTTCTACTGTAACAAATCACTAAAATTATTATTCAACATTGTATACTAAATGCCTCTACATATTTAATACTCCTATCCTCAAATAGAATCATTAAACAAGCAAACATATGCAAACAATGCAAACATAACAGCAACCTATCAAAACAGTAAAGTATGTAAAGAATGCAAGATTCATCATACTTCCCTACTCCAAAAATTATGAAATAAAATTCCCACTGTAGTAAATTTATCATAGCTCAATATGCAAAAAGTTTCAACATTATACCATACTCTTACTTTTCTAGCGAATTTTTGCAACAGCGGTAAACTTTCTGTTTTCAAACAGCAACATGTATACTAGCAAAATAAGCATGGCAAATGCTATCCTTGACTTTTTATTGAAACTAAAGATGCAAAATATTATTCTAAGTAACATCAAGCAAATACTAACAGGATAAAATGACGCTCCAAGCAAAACACATACCATGTGGCGAATAAAAATATAGCTCCAAGTAAAGTTACCGATGAACGAAGACGAAAGAGGGGATGCCATCCGGGGCATCCCCAAGCTTAGGCTCTTGGTTGTCCTTGAATATTACCTTGGGGTTCCTTGGGCATACCCAATATTAGGCTCTTTCCACTCCTTATTCCATAGTCCATCGAATCTTTTACCCAAAACTTGAAAACTTCAACCACACAAAACTCAAAACAAAACTCGTAAGCTCCGTTAGTATAAGAAAATAAATCACCACTTAGGTACTGTAATGAACTCATTATAAATTCATATTGGTGTAATATCTACTGTATTCTAACTTCTCTATGGTTCATACCCTTACATACTAGCCATAGATTCATCAAAATAAGCAAACAACACAATGAAAACAGAATCTGTCAAAAACAGAACAGTCTGTAGTAATCTGTATCATACGTATACTTCTGGAACCCCAAAAATTATGAAATAAATTTTTGGACCTGAGGAATTTGTATATTAATCATCTTCACAAAGAATCAACCTAAAAGCGCTCTCCAGTAAAAATGGCAGCTATTCTCGTGAGGGCTAAAGTTTCTGTTTTCTACAGCAAGATCACATAAACTTCACCCAAATCTTCCCAAAGGTTCTACTTGGCACTTTATTGAAAAAAAAGCTATAAAACATGATTACTAAAGTAGCATAATCATGTGGACACACAAAAAAAGTACTGATAAATATTGGGTTGTCTCCCAACAAGAGCTTTTCTTTAATGCCTTTTTAGCTAGGCATGATGATGGCAATGATGCTCACATAAAAGATAAGAATTGAAACATAACGGGAGCATCATGAAGCATATGACGAGCACATTTAAGACTAACCCACTTCCTATGCATAGGGATTTTGTGAGAAAACAATTTATGGGAACAATAATCAACTAGTATAAGAAGGCAAAACAAGCATAACTTCAAAACTTTAAGCAAATAGAGAGGAAACTTGATATTATTGCAATTCCTATAAGCATATGTTCCTCTCTCATAATAATTTTCAGTAGCTTCATGAATGAATTCAACAATATAACCAGCACCTAAAGAAATATTTTCATGATCTACAAGCATAGAAAATTTACTACTCTCCACATAAGCAAAATTCTTCTCATACGGAATAGTGAGAGTATCATAAAAGACTTGAACACTAAAAATTGTTTCCACATTAAAAGAGTAATGTTCAGAAAAAGGGTAATCATAATCATGACAAGATTTGTAAATATAATCATCATTAATTTTTATAGCATAAGTTTCATCACAATAATCATCATAACTAGCAACTTCGTTCTCATCATAATCGATTGAAGCCTCTCCCAAGATAGTGGAATCACTAAATAAAGTTGACACTCTTCCAAATCCACTTTCATATTCATCACAATAAAATTCCACATCCTCCAAAATAGTGGGATTACTACTTCCTAAAGTTGACACTCTTCCAAACCCACTTTCATCAATATAATCATCGTAAGTAGGAGGCATGCTATCATCATAACAACTTTGCATATCAAAACTTGCCATGCTAAGAATATCATCTTCATTAAACATAGCATCCCCAAGCTTGGGACAATCATTAATTTCAGCAAATATATTCTCAAATATGTCATCCTCACCAAACATAGCTTCCCCAAGCTTGGGCCCTTTCATATCATACGCATAATCACTCTCATCATTAAAAATATGGATAACACCAATAGTAAAGAAAATATCATCATCACAATGAGTAGTAGGAGCAACATCATTTGGGAGGGATACCTTTTTACCTTTGCTGCCCTTCTCTTCCTTTTCTTCTTCACATTATGTGTGGGTTCAACCTTCTTTATTGATGGGATTGGTTGAATAGAAAGCTCCTCCTCATTACCTGAATCATCATAAGAAATAATAGGAGGAGGTTGGGAAGTCTCTTCCCTTTAATTAGTATTCTATTCATCTTCTATTTGCTTTCTTTTCTTTAGGTAATTGGCAATATAAGGATTTTCAATGCAATTCACCGACAATACATATAAATCTTCTCTAGATTAATATCAAGGAAATGCTCAAGGTTAAATTTTGGAATAAGCTTAGTTGCATGTTTCAATTCTTCATAACCCAAAAGCAAAATAAGTTCATTGTAATGAGCAAGGGAGATCAAATCATCACAATTTTTGGACACGATTCGATCGTGAAACAATTTGCATCGGAGATTTAAATGACCACTTTCATTGCAAAGTTCACAATGGTAAAGGTATCTTAAATTTTAGCACTAACATTAAGCCTTTCTTGCAATCATTTAGTTTCTAAATGCTTATGCCTCTTGCAATATATATCTTCTCTATTCGGTGTGTTCATGCAAACATGCACTCCACAAAAGTTGACATGCTCATAAGAGATATTTTCATCATGACTAGTGCAATCATCATTAGTACTATGGATATTCAAGGAGTTCATACTAACAACATTGCAATCATGCTCATCATTCAAAGATTTAGTGTCAAGCATTTTAATGCATTCTTCTTCTAACACTTGAGCACAATTTTCATTTCCATCATACCCACGAAAGATACTAAAAAGACGAAGCGTACGAGACAAACTTAACTCCATTTTTTGTAGTTTTATTTTATAAAATAAACTAGTGATAAAACAAGAAACAAAAAGATTCGATTGCAAGATCTAAAGATATACCTTCAAGCACTCACCTCCCCGGCAACGGCGCCAGAAATTAGCTTGATGTCTACTACACAACCTTCTTCTTGTAGACGTTGTTGGGCCTGCAAGTGCACAGGTTTGTAGGAGAGTAGCAAATTTCCCTCAAGTGGATGACCTAAGGTTTATCAATCCGTGGGAGGCCTAGGATGAAGATGGTCTCTCTCAAGCAACCCTGCAACCAAATAACAAAGAGTCTCTTGTGTCCCCAACACACCCAATACAATGGTAAATTGTATAGGTGCACTAGTTCGGCGAAGAGATGGTGATACAAGTGCAATATAGATAGTAGATGTAGGTTTTTGTAATCTGAAATAATAAAAACAGCAAGCTAACTAATGGTAAAAGTGAGCGTAAAGGGTATTGCAATGATAGGAAACAAGGCCTAGGGTTCATACTTTCACTAGTGCAAGTTCTCTCAACATTAATAACATAGATAGATCATATAACAATCCCTAAACATGCAACAAAGAGTCACTCCAAAGCCACTAATAGCGGAGAACAAACGTAGATATTATGGTACGGTACGAAACCACCTCAAAGTTATTCATTCAGATCGATCTATTAAAGAGTTCGTACTAGAATAACACCTTAAGACACAAATCAACCAAAACCCTAATGTAACCTAGATACTCCATTGTCACCTCCAGTATCCGTGGGCATGATTATATGATATGCGTCACACAATCTCAAATTCATCCAACCAACACAAAGTACTTCAAAGAGTGCCCCAAAGTTTCTACCGAAGAGTCAAGAAAACGTGTGCCAACCCCTATGCATAGGTTCATGGGCGGAACATGCAAGTTGGTCACCAAAAATACATCAAGTGGCACGTGATATCCCATTGTCACCACAGATAAACACGGCAAGACATACATCAAGTGTTCTCAAGTCAAAGACTCAATCCGATAAGATAACTTCAAGAGGGAAACTCAATTCATCACAAGAGAGTAGAGGGGGAGAAACATCATAAGATCCAACTATAATAACAAAGCTCGCGATACATCAAGATCGTGCCATAGAGGGAACACGAGAGAGAACACGAGAGAGAGAGAGAGAGAGAGAGAGAGAGAGAGAGAGAGATCAAACACATAGCTACTGGTACATACCCTCAGCCTCGAAGGTGAACTACTCCCTCCTAGTCATGGATAGCGCCGGGATGATGAAGACGGCCACCAGTGAAGGATCCCCCCTCTGGCAGAGTGCCGGGAAGGGCTCCCGAGAGGTTTTTGGTGGCTACAGAGGCTTGCGGCGATGGAACACCCAGTAGGGGGGGCGCCCTCCTATCTCGTGGGGGGGGGGGTGCTCAAGGGGCCCACGAGACAGGGGGCGCGCCCAGTAGGGGGGGCGCCCTCCTATCTCGTGGCCTCCTCGAGGATCTTCTGACGTGGACTCTAAGTCTCCAGGATCATATTCTTCCCAAAAATCGCGCTGCCGAAGGTTTCATTCCATTTTGACTCCGTTTGATATTCCTTTTCCTCGAAATAATGAAACAGGCAATAGAACAGCAATATGGGTTTGGCCTCCGGTTAATAGGTTAGTCCCAAAAGTAATATAAAAGTGTATAATAAAGCCCATAATCATTCAAAACAGATAATAAAATAGCATGAATGCTTCATAAATTATAGATACGTTGGAGACGTATCAGTGATCAACTTGCGGGTTCAGTGACCTTGTGAACTTATGCATAGGGGTTGGCACACGTTTTCGTCTTGACTCTCCGGTAGAAACTTTGGGGAACTCTTTGAAGTTCTTTGTGTTGGTTGAATAGATGAATCTATGATTGTATGATGCATATCGTATAATCATACCCACGGATACTTGAGGTGATGTTGGAGTATCTAGATGACATTAGGGTTTTGGTTTATTTGTGTCTTAAGGTGGTATTTTAGTACGAACTCTATGATAGATTGAATGGAAAGAATAGCTTTGTGTTATTTTACTATGGAGTCTTGAATAGATCGATCAGAAAGGATAACTTTGAGGTGGTTTCGTACCCTACAATAATCTCTTCGTTTGTTCTCCGCTATTAGTGACTTTGGAGTGACTCTTTGTTGCATGTTGAGGGATAGTTATATGATCTAGTTATGTTATTATTGTTGAGAGAACTTGCACTAGTGTAAGTACGAACCCTAGGCCTTGTTTCCTATCATTGCAATACCATTTACGCTCATTTTTACCACTTGTTACCTTGCTGTTTTTATATTTTCATATTACAAAAACCTATATCTACCATCCATATTGCACTTCTATCACCATCTCTTCGCCGAACTAGTGCACCTATAGAATTTACCATTGTATTGGGTGTGTTGGGGACACAAGAGACTCTTTGTTATTTGGTTGCAGGGTTGCTCGAGAGACCATCTTCATCCTAAGCCTCCCACGGATTGATAAACCTTAGGTAACCCACTTGAGGGAGATTTGCTACTGTCCTACAAATCTTTGCATTTGGAGGCCCAACAACGTCTACAAGGAGAAGGTTGCATAGTAGACATCACTGCACATCAGCTTGATGGACCCGCATCATCATGGTGGCGGAATTTCACAGCCACTTACCCCATTGACATTGTTACATGGGACTAGTTTTAGTAGGCTTTCCGCACTGCCCATGTTTCAGCAGGAGCTATGAACATGAAGAAGCGCGAGTTTCGGACGCACAGTGGGCCAGTATGTGGATGAGTTTAGTAAGTTAGCATGCTATGCCCCTAATGACGTAGCTACTGATGCCGCTAAGCAGGAGAAGTTTTTGGAAGGACTGAATGATGAGCTGAGTATGAAGTTGATGGTGGAAACATTCAACAACTACCAGGAGTTGGTAGATAGAGCTCTTATGATTGAAGGGAAGCAGCAGCAGATAGAGAGCTGCAAGAGGAAGTATGGACAAGGGAAGTACAATTCAGGAGCTCAGCAGAGACCTCGTTTTACCCCGAACTCGGGAGGACACATTCACCATAACCATGGAGGCCACACTCTCAATGGTGGAAGTTCGCATAACCATAGTGGCCCCAAGAATGGGAATGGGAATGGAGGAAGCAGCAGCTAGAACCGTTCCAACCTGGCAACGCCCGCCAAGAAGGATCTAAGTCACATTAATTGTTTCAAGTGCGGGAAAAATGGACACTATGCCACCGAGTGTTCCCAAGCAAAGAATGCAAATGGAAATGGAAGCTCTAGGAAGAAGCCCAACCCTTTCAACAGGGGACAAGTGAACCACGTTAGCATGGATGAGGTTGAAGAGCAGCCAGATGCAGTTATAGGTAAGTTTTTGGTTAAGTCATTTACTGCAATCGTTCTTTTTGATACTGGTGCATCGCATTCATGAATATCAAGGGGATTTGTGGATAAGTATAAGTTGCCCACCAAAGTTCTTAGGACACCTATGTTAGTAAGCTCGCCAGGAGCGGAGCATATGGCAAGCCAAGGATGTTTTCAGATGCCATTGACCATAGGTAGGCATGTTTTCCCCTCAGATTTAATAATTCTGGAGAAGCAAGGGTTGGATGTGATATTGGGCATGGATTGGCTATCGATGTATGGGGGGAATATCGATTGCGCCAGTAAGTCAATTATGCTCACCACCCCAGAGGGAAGGAGGATCAAGTATGTATCCCGGCATGTGCTGAAGTGGACCCAGGTAATTTTTCTCTCAGGAGTTGTATAGGAGGAAGTACTAGTGGTGAAGGATTACCCCAACGTATTTCCGGAGGAGTTATGAGGCATGCCACCGGATCGAGACATTGAGTTTTTGATTGAGCTATTTCTAGGCACCAGGCCAATATCAAAGAAACTGTATCGGATGCCCGCAAAGGATTTGGAGGAAATCTAGAAGCAGATTAAGGAGTTACTGGATAAAGGTTACATATGACCAAGTTCATCACCTTGGGGAGCCCCAGTGCTTCTAGTGGAGAAGAAGGATGGATCATTAAGGATGGTTGAAGATTAACGTGCATTTAATGAGGTAACGATCAAGAACAAGTACCCACTACCGATAATCAATGATTTGTTTGACCAGTTGCAAGGAGCTAAAGTATTTTCCAAGATTGTTCTGCGATCAGGATACCATCAGCTGAAGATTCGAGAGAAGGATATACCTAAGACAGCTTTTACCACAAGGTACGGGCTATACGAGTATACCGTTATGTCATTTGGTATGTCTAACGCGCCTGCCTATTTCATGAACATGATGAACAAAGTGTCTATGGAGTTTTTGGATAAGTTTGTCGTGGTGTTTATTGATGATATTTTTGTCTAATCGAAGAATGAAGAGGAGCACAAGGAACATTTGCTTTTGGTTCTTGAGAAGCCCAGAGAACATCAGTTGTATGCCAAGTTCAACTAGAAGTTGGATTTCTCGGACATGTTATATCCGGAGAAGGAATAGCAGTAGACCCCACCAAGGTTGTTTCTGTGACTAAATGGGTGGCACCCACATCAGTTGGAGAGATCGGGAGTTTTCTCGGACTCACATGATATTATCGGAGGTTCATTGAGAATTTCTCCAGGATTGTAAAGCCCATGACGGAGTTATTGAACAAGCACACCAAGTTTAAATGGACTGAGGAGTGTGAAGCTAGTTTTCAGGAGTGGAAGAAATGTTTGGTTACAACCCCAATGTTGATTCTTCCAGATCTACGGAAGGATTATCAAGTGTATTGTGACGCATCATGTCGAGGACTTGGAGCAGTGCTTATGCAGGAGGGAAGAGTTGTTTCATATGCCTCATGACAACTTAAACCCCATGAGCTGAATTATGCTACACATGATTTGGAGTTAGCAACCGTAGTGCATGCGCTGAAGACATGGAGACATTTTCTCATCGGAAACCACTGTGAGGTATACACAGATCATAAGAGTTTGAAATATATCTTCACACAGAAGGAGTTGAACCTCACGCAAAGGAGATAGTTGGATCTCATTAAGGATTATGATATGAAATTGCACTATCATCCCAGAAAGGCTAATGTAGTAGAAGATGCATTGATTCTGAAGAGTTATGTTAATATGCTCATGACCGGAGGATTACCCAAGGAGTTAGTAGAGGATCTTCGCGAGCTATGTTTGGAAATAGTTCCGAGAGGTTATGTAGTAGCATTGGAAATTCAGTCCACTTTGATGGGTAAGATCACAGAAGCCCAGAAGACTGACAAGGAGATTGCCGAGATAAAGGAAGGAATGAGTAAAGGAAAGGCTAAAGGATTTGGTGAGGATGAGCATGATACTTTATGGTTTGAGGATCACGTATATGTGCCTAATGACCCCGAGATCAGGAAGTTGATTCTGCAGGAGGCACATGATTTGCCGTATTTGATTCACCCCGGGAACACTAAGATATATCTGGATTTGAAGGAAAGTTTCTAGTGGACAGGAATGAAGAAGGATATTGCGGAGTACGTAGCAGTATGTGATGTATGTCAGAGAGTGAAGGCAGAACATGAGATGCCAGCAAGATTGCTACAGCCATTGCCGACACCCGAATGGAAGTGGGACAAGCTTGGCATGGATTTTATCACTCGATTACCCAGGACTCGTTCAGGCTATGACTCTATCTGGGTTGTAGTTGATCGGTTGACGAACGTAGATCATTTCATCCCAGTGAAGACCACCTATACGAGTGCTAAGTTGGCGAAGATATACATGACCAGGATCGTATGTCTGCATGGAGTTCCGAGGACCATTGTATCAGATAGAGGAACCCAGTTTACCTCAAGGTTCTGGAATTAGTTGCATGAGACTTTGGGTACTAGGCTAGAGTTCAGTACAACCTTCCATCCACACATAGATGGACAAACCGAGAGAGTCAATCAGATTCTGGAGGACATGTTGAGAGCTTGTGCGCTAGATTATGGATCTAGTTGGGACGACAACTTGCCGTATGCAGAGTTCTCTTATAACAACAGTTATCAAGCCAGTTTGAAGATGGCCCCTTTCGAAGCTTTGTACGGAAGGAGGTGCAGGACACCGTTATTGTGGGATGAAGTTGGAGACCGTCAATTGTTTGGACCAGATTTAATCAAAGACGCTGAAGAGAAGGTTAAGTTGATTCACGACAGACTCAAGGTAGCCCAATCCAGGCAGAAGAGTTATGCGGATTCTAAATGCAAGGAGATAGTATACAAAGTTGGAGACAGAGTATACCTTCGTGTGTCCCCGCTTCGAGGAGTTAAGCGTTTTGGAGTTAAGGGAAAGTTAGCACCACGTTTTGTGGGACCATACCGAGTTTTGTAACGTATGGGAGAAGTTGCTTATAAGCTGGAATTGCCAGAAGGATTGTCAGGAGTTCACGATGTGTTTCACATTTCCCAGTTGAAGAAGTGCCACACAGAGATGGCCGATGTTCCTCTGAGAGATACAGTACCATTGGAAGCGATTCAGCTGGATAGTGATTTGACTTACGAGGATAAACTAGTGAAGATTCTCGAGTTTGCCAGTCGAGTCACACGCAACAAGGTTATCAAGTTTTACAGAGTTTAGTGGAGCCACCATACCGAGGATTAAGCCACCTGGGAACGAGAGGAAGACCTACGGAAGGACCACCCACACCTATTTTCTAGCCAACTCGAATCTCGAGGGTGAGACTCATTTTAAGGGGGTACACTTGTAACATCCCAAATTTTCAATTTGGAATGTTATACATAGCTCATCATATGCATATCATATTTTAATTGCATTTTGGTTTTGATCCTAGAAATTCTAAGCAACTCAAGGACCCACGGAGAGAGTTGGGGATTTCATATATTTTCATATTTGATTTTCTCAAATTTGAAAAGAGGATCATTTTGGTTTTAGTGTTTTTCTCTCCTAATATTTCCATTATTAAAATAAAAGAGCGGGGATAAAATGACTTCTCCAAAATAAAAGAAAAATTGGAGGAAAAATGTTAAAATCAAGTAAATATTTTTATTGGATTTTTATTGCTCTTTTATTTGAATTAAAAAAATATGCATTTTTCAAAATTGCATTCTTAGCTCAAATAAATGTTCACTTTGTCCTAAATTTCATTAGAGGACCGTGAAAATTTATTTTGGAATTTTTCGACTCTGTTTGGTATTTCTTTTTATTTATTTACTCCGTCCATTTTAAAAAACTCGCGAACCGACTATGGGTCGTGCCCGAGCTGGACACCTCCCGCCGGACCCATTTAAAATGCGAGGCCCAAAGCCCCACCCCAACCCAAGCCGCCGCCCGCCCGAAACCCTAGCGTCGCCCTCCATCGCCGACACCTCACGCTGCCGCCGTCGCACCGCCACCTCCGCCGCCGCCGCCCCGCGCCGCGCCGCCGCCGACGGTGTCGCCAGAGACAGCCGCCCGCCGCCGCCCCGCCTGTTTATTCCTGGTTTTTTGGTAAACCCTAGATCCGGGTTTTTTCGAGAAGATCGGTTCGGTTTTTATTTCGGTTTCGCCGGTTTAGATCGGTTTTCGTTTTTTTTCCGGTTTAGATCTATTCAGTGAACGTCCGTTTATTTAGTCCTTATAACGAACGAATTAGTTCGTTAGCCTGTGTTAGCGGACGTTTGTCCGATAGATTTTTCTTTTTCAATTTTATTTTCACCAGGGACCTATCCGCGATTATGTTTTATCGTAGATTAGCCCCTAATCTTCAAACCCTCGCAACTTTTTAACCGTTAGTCTGAATCCAGTGAAACCAATGCCAAAATCTTCGTCTCGAGCCCCTCTTTCTGGTTAATCAACTTTAACAGGATTTTGACAAATTAAAATTTGGTTTCAAGTAGATTTGTTTTCGAACTTCTTTTGATCATAGTTTGAGTTTCGTAGCTCCGATTCGATTGTTTCTTTTTGCAAATCGAAGCTCTTCAGTTGAACTTTCAGATTGGATCTTCTTATTTGAGTTTTACTCGTGCATCTATGCTTGAGTGCTTATGTATGCTATTGTCTGTTTTCGATAGAATTCCCGGAGTGCGAAGCGTACAACTACGAGTCTCTAGGGTTTGCAGATCGTCAGCATGGCAAGTAACACTTTGATCATATCTTTGTTACCCAGTTTTTGTGCATTAGTTCCAATCCTCAAACATTGCATGGTTAGGATCTGATTAACGTGTGGGTCTGGGAAGTAGCTGATGAGGTAGAACCTATTTCCCTTTTATTATCAAACCCTCGGGAGTTACTTATACGTTATGCTCAAGTTGCTATGCTATGCTCATAGACGTGGATTGGTGGAGTGTATCCATGACAGATGTGAGAGTTGTTAATAAATGGTTAACTTAAGGTGGCTACTTAAATACACATCTGGGGGGACTGGTTGCGAGCACCTGGAGAATCTAGTGTTGTCCTAGGATATCCCGGAGTACCGTGTGATCATCCTACGGTTCGCCACCCAGGCTCAAAGGGATCATAAGATTATTCATGCTAGAAACTTCTGTGTGCAGCCACAAGCTATTATGGGCTCTAGCATAGTTGAGTATGTTGCATGACCTCTTTCAGTGGTGGGCTAGCAGATGTAGGGGAAAGTAGGTGTAACTGTCCACCCAGAGTAAAGAGTTAATGTTTCTGAAAGACTATGTCTCGGTCATCCGTTTCTCAAACACCATGTAATGCGAGAAATCCAACGGAGGAGATTGAGTCTTGTGGGGAAAAGTGCGCAAACCTCTATAGAGTGTACCAATTAATCATGGTTAGCCTTGTCCCCGGTTATGGACATCTTGAGTATCTGGTTCTTGGATTATCATGTTGATCTCATCACTCTAAATTAATCTGTTGGGTAATTGATAGTGTTTAATTGGGATTGAGTTGGAGGAACCTTCTCAATGTTTATCAACCACCATGATAGTTAAATAAAATATATTCCTTTGTTGTAGGGAAAAATTGGCTTTATGCAAAACATTAACCATAGAGCTTTCCACCAGCCATATATGCATGTAGTGATAGAATTTATTATGTTCATTGCTCTTTTGTGTTACATTGCCAGCATATTCCATGTGCTAACCCATTTCAGGTTGCAACATATCATGTTGCAGACTTTCCAGACAAAGAGTAAGGTGCGTTAGGTCGTTGTCGTGCACTCATTTATGCCGTTGGAGTTGATGGACTCACTTTATCTTCCAAGCCTTCCGCTGTTATCTTATTTAGATGGCCTTAAGCCATATTATTGTAATAAATTCTCTTCTGAGACATTCGATGTAATAAATGTGTGATTGAGACTCTGTTATAATTCCTCGAGTACTGTGCATGTCGGCATTACCGATCCAAGGATACACTCATGCACAGAGACTTGACCGTTTGAGGTCTGGTCGCTACAGCTAGAGTAGCTCCATGCAGAGCATTGTTGACATAGAAATTTGCAAAATACATACGGATCTGAATATGAAAGACCCATTGACTAAACTTCTCTCACAAGAAAAACATGATCACACCTTAGTACTCTTTGGGTGTTAATCACATAGCGATGTGAACTAGATTATTGACTCTAGTAAGCCCTTTTGGGTGTTGGTCACATAGCGATGTGAACTAGATTATTGACTCTAGTGCAAGTGGGAGACTGAAGGAAATATGCCCTAGATGCAATAATAAAGTTGTTATTTTATATTTCCTTATATCATGATAAATGTTTATTATTCATGCTATAATTGTATTGACCGGAAACCTTAATACATGTGTGAAAACATAGACAAAACATTGAGTCCCTAGTGAGCCTCTACTTGACTAGCTCGTTGATCAAAGATGGTTAAGGTTTCCTAACCATGGACATGAGTTGTCATTTGATAACGGGATCACATCATTAGGAGAATGATGTGATGGACATGACCCATCCGTTAGCTTAAAATATTGATCGTTCAGTTTTATTGCTATTGCTTTCTTCATGTCATATACATATTCCTTTGACTATGAGATTATGCAACTCCCGGACACCGGAGGAATACCTAGTGTGCTATCAAATGTCACAATGTAACTGGGTGATTATAAAGATTCTCTATAGGTATCTACGAAGGTGTTTGTTGGGTTGGCATAGATCGAGATTAGGATTTGTCACTCCGAGTATCGGAGAGGTATCTCTGGGCCCTCTCAGTAATGCTTAATAAGCCTTGCAAGCAATGTGACTAACGAATTAGTTGCAAGATGATGTATTATAGAACGAGTAAAGAGACTTGCCAGTAACGACATTGAACTAGGTATGGAGATACCGATGATCGAATCTCGGGCAAGTAACATATCAATGACAAAGGGAATAATGTATGTTGTCATTGCGGGGTTCGACCGATAAAGATCTTCGTAGAATATGTGGGAGCCAATATGAGCATCCAGGTTCCACTATTGGTTATTGACCGGAGAGGAGTCTCGGTCATGCCTACACAGTTCTCGAACCCGTAGGGTCCGCATGCTTAACATTCGATGATGATTTGTATTATATGAGTTTTGTGATTTGGTGACCGAATATTGTTCGGAGTCATCGATGAGATTACGGACATGATGAGGAGTCTCGAAATGGTCGAGAGGTAAAGATTGATATATTGGATGATAGTATTCGGACACCGTAAGTGTTCCAGAATGTATTGAGTACATATCGGAGTACGGGGGGGGGGGGTTACTGGAACCCCTCGGGGGAAGATATGGGTCATATGGGCCATAGGAGGGAGACACACCAACCCACAAAGGGGTGGCGCGCCCCCCACGGGGAAGGAGGCCGAATAGTACTAGGAGAGGGGGCGGCGCCTCCCTTTCCTTCTCCCCCTCTCTTAATTTCCCCCTTTCCCACTTCGATAAAAGGAAAGGGGGCCGAATCCTGCTAGGAGCCCAAGTAGGACTCCTACTTGGGGCGTGCCTAGGGCCGGCCTCCTCCTCCTCCCTCCTTTATATAAATGGGGAGGGGGCGCCTACAACACACATCAATTGTTCCAAGCCGTGTGCGGCGCCCCCTTCCATAGTTAACGCATCCGGTCATATTCACGTAGTGCTTAGGCGAAGCCCTGCGCGGATCACTTCACCATCACCGTCACCACGCCATCGTGCTAACGGAATTCTCCCTCAACAATTTGCTAGATCAAGAGTTTGAGGGATGTCATCGAGCTGAACGTGTGCAGAACTCGGAGGTGCCGTACGTTCGGTACTTGATCAGTCGGAACGAGAAGAAGTTCGACTACATCAATCGCGTTAACAAAACGCTTCTGCTTTCGGTCTACGAGGGTACGTGGACACACTCTCCTCCTCTCGTTGCTATGCATCTCCTAGATAGATCTCGCTTGAGCGTAGGATTTTTTTTGAAATTGCATGCTACGTTTCCCAACACCATAGTACACCCTTTTATCAGCTTCATCTACAATCATGCATTCTATTCGAACAGAGTTGTTCTGATATGATGTCTTCTCATCACGTTCCCCATTGTATAACATTTATCCATTTATGTCATATGCTTGGTATGTCAACACCGTAGGTGATGACTTTTGTGCCAACCACGTAGCAATGTCATCGATGGATCCTTGTGCCAAATGATTCTTTAGCCATTCGACGTAGTTCTTAGTGTGCTACTTCATCTCCACATCTGATGAAGGCACCATTGGTAAGAAGCTTTGGTGTATCTCTGCCAAGTGTTCTTCAGCATAAGCGCTGAGAACTGGGATGTTAAGTAGTACCGTCAAATGGGCTTTCTCTGCCAATTCTTCGGGTGCAGCCATTTGGGTGCCAACAAGGACCAGCTTACCTTTCAGCCTTCCCTCGTGGTTGGAGAGGGGCAAACCTATAGGTCTTTGTTTCATGTATTTGGTGCAAAACTCAACCACCTCCTCCGCGGTATAACCTTGTAGGATGCTTGCCTCTGGATGGTTTCGGTTCCAACAAAAGCGCTTCAGTATGATCCGCTCAAAGGGATACATGTTGCGGAGAAACACATGACCACAATACTTTGTCTCGTCGACAAGGTGCATAGTGAGATGGACCATGACATCAAAGAATGACGGTGGGAAAAATATCTCTAGGTTGGACAATATTCTTGCAATATCAGCTTGCATATGATCCAACTCTTCAGGATCTACAACTTTCTGCCGTAGTTGATTGAAGAAATCACAGAGCTCAATGAGCGTGTTTCTTATATCTTTGACCATCAGATTCCTGATGGCCACCAGGAGGATTTGTGTCAACATTACATGGCAATCATTTGACTTCATGTGTCCAAACTTCATTTTACCTGAGCTCACATCCACGAGACTTCTGATGTTTGCGGAGTAGGAAGACGGTGTCTTAACTCACAACAAATAGGTGAAGAACCGTGTTGCTTCTTTTGTACTGAAATTATAACTCTGGCGAGCTTCGATGGATTTGTCATCACCTTTTGCTTCACTCTTGTGATTTGATTGATCAGCAAGCATGTCGAGCGGTGAACCCTCACCATCCTTTCTTTTACCTTTAATCTTGAGACGAGTACCAAGGATGCTTTCACATACGTTCTTATCTATGTGCATGACATCAATGCAGTGACGTACACATGGAATCTCCCAGTAAGGTAATTTCCAGAACACCGATTTCTTCTTAAACACTTGACCCTTGGGTGTTTATTTCACCGTCAAAGCATGATTCTTGCCAAGTACAACATTAATTTGTTTAGCCATGTTGTGGACCACCTCCGCATCATAGGGTCTTAGGCCCACACCTACCTCTGTTGTACCATCAAATTCAGCTTTCATCTTTTGGTATGGGTGATTTTTCTGTAAGAACCTATACGCAAATACACGGTTTTGCGTGAGTTGGGAGGTCTTCTGCTAGCTGTCCTATCCATGCATGTGACACACCCTACATCTCCCTTTGTTTTCGGCCCTGATGTGTTGCCTAATGTCGGCATATCTTGAATGGTGTGCACCAACATCGCATGTAGATCAAAATCTCCTTTCTATAAGCATCATAACATTTTTACAACAGGTGCATCTATCCACACTGTCAGCAGTTCTTCTACTAGTAGCTGAAAGTAAATGTCGATGTCATTTCCAGGTTGCTTCAGGCCTTGGATAATCATTGACATCATAATGTATTTTTTTTCTTCATACACAACCAAGGAGCTAGGTTATATATGCACAGAAGCACCGGCCATGTGCTGTGATTGGTGCTCATATCGCCAAAAGGATTCATCCCGTCAGTACACTCCCCGAGCCTTATACTTCTAGGATCCTTCGCAAAGTCTTGAAACTTGTTGTCTATTAATTCCCACTAAGCCCCATCTTTCGGGTGCCTCATATACTTATCCGCAATTCGCTCATCATGATGCCACCGCAACCTCTTTGCCTCTCTAGGGTTTGCAAACAAATGCCTCAACCTTGGAATTAAAGGCAAGTACCAAACAACCTTGAATGGGAATCCTGTCTTGATCTCATCGTCAAATTTGTACTTGTCCTTTGCTCTTCTGTGCTTGTATCGTGCATGCTTGAATTTGGGACATGCACGTAAATCTTTGTACTCACCGCGGTACAATATACAATCGTTCACACAAGTGTGTATCTTCTGCACTTCAAGTTCCATTGGACAAACAATTTTCTTCGCTTCATTCATGCTTCTAGGGAGCACATTATCTTCCGGAAGAATTTATTTGAAAATACCTAACATCTATGTCAAGCCCGTGTTTGATAGACCGTTTGGTGCTTTAAATCTGAGAAGCGCCAGGGTGGCACTCAACATGGAATATTTCTTTTTGCAACCTGGATACAATTCTTTCTTGGAGTCCGCATCAATGGTTGGCAGATCCTTGTACCCAATCATATCCTTTTTTGGGCCCTCGAAATCTGCAATCATAGCAGCAAAATCTGGCGTATCAAGATCGTCATCATCTGAGTCGACGTCTTGGTTTTCCAGTGGGTGTTTCGGCTTTCTGGTGTTCCATTGGTAGCTTGACGCCTCTGCCTCGATGTTAGATTCAACATCCATGTGACACTGATTGGGGTTTGGCATCTTGCAGCCCTGGGTATCTTCATCCATGACCTCCTCTTCACCGTGTCTGGTCCAACGTGTATATCCATCCATGAATCCCCGAGAGACTAAGCGCCACTTAACATCGCAACTTCATGTGACTCTGTATTGGCACAGTCAGTACATGGACATAGGATGTAATCCGCATCACCAATTCTCCTCTTTGTACTTTCAGCCAAATTCATGAACTCTATCACGCCACTGATAAAATCAGCGGTTTTCCGATTCTTCATCCATCGAGATCGCTCAGTCTGCACCACAAGAATGGTAATTAAAAACAAAACAACAACATTAATACACGGATTAACTGTTGCCCAAAGATGCGTGCATAAATCACAAGGTTTTATTTTCATAATTACTGAGGGCGCTCCATATTGTTATCTAGACGTGCAATGATAAAAATTAATGGCCAATCAATTTACATGCAGAGTACTAGTACAACACTACCCTTAGGAATTGAATACCTTAATTAAGCCACTAACGAAAAGGATACCTTAATTAATTAGTCGTGTGGTGACCTCCACCCAGTAGACAGAGAAGCGTGATGCGGTGGCACGCCGAGACAGCAGGGTCAACGAGCTAAGCTTAGTGCGGCTGCCGCCTGAAGTTCGACCTCCACTATCCCGCCATCAACCGCGATGGATGTGCTCGAATCACGCCGCCGCCGACCTTGATTGTTGAGCTCATCCTATCTCCCGCCGCAGACCAAGGATTGACCTCCTATGATGCCGCCACTGCCCATCAATCGAGGATTGACCTCTTCTCCGGTAGTCGCTGCCTAGGTCACAGTTGCCATCTCTGTATGTAGAGCGGCTATTTTTTTACGGATATCCGCAGGGCTGCTGTTTACACGGTATCACTGTAACTCAATTATATGTACATGGTAGTACATCACATACGGTTATGTAACAACAACCGTATCTCACCTACATTGTCTTCTCACACGGTTTGGTGCGAAAATCGTGTGTGACGTTGTAATACCTAACACAAACGACATGTATAAACAGTGTGCCGTATACAACATATAGTGCCATAAGTAGTTCCCGACCGTTAGCTTATCCCCACAGTTTCCCCATTCCCCCAAATCCCTACATAGCCTCCAAATTCCCTCGCGTGGTGCTGACATTGGGGGAATGCGGACGAATGGTCCTGATGGTTTCGGTGCGACTGCTCCTGCTCGTATCGCCGCCATGACGGTGGTCGCCGTCGAGCACTTACCTAAGGTCATCAGAAGGCAGGTGTACTACGGATTCGAATCATCCTGTCAGGTTCCAATCTATCCCGATCTTTTTTAGCATGTCCAAAGTAGCTCCTTGCTAAATCCGTCCTGAATGATCCCCCCCACACACAGGAAAACGATCTGCCGCCGGACCGGAGCATGACTCCAGACTCCCGCAACACGAGTTCGACTCTGAGTTTTGCGCCACAGAGAAGTATCAAAAGCTGAGTTGTGTGCACGGGCACACTCCCGCTCGACGTGTATGCACGGAGGGATTCGACATTGGCAGGCGGTTTCTCAGTGTCCCCTTAGACTAAGTTCATCATTTTACTTGAGTTAATGCCACCGCTCATCCTGAATAATATTTAACATTGGTAGGGATATGAGGCTTGTGCCTTTGTTAACTGGCTGGATGAGGAATGGCATGGCAGGGCTCGGAGTGTTATCACCAAGCTCGCAGAAGATAACGTAAAGATGAAGAAGAAACTGGCTGATCTGGAATGTACAATCAGTACGATGAAGCAAGAAAGAATCAATTACAGGCAACAGATGAAAGCAAGAGACAAGAAGGAACTAGCATGTGTAGTCGTGGTTGTCGCATTAGCCATGTTCTATGCGCTGTTTGAAATGATGATTAGGGGTTTTGTTTGATAGTATTGCTAAAGCACATCTAGATCTGCTCTAAGTAATGCACATCTAGGTCCTATGCCATTGATGTTACGCGAAGATTCGTGCAGATATTTTCCTTTGTCTTTTTTTCTTTTCCTTTGTAGTTTGATTATTACTGGCTTTGTCAATAAGAATAGCTCAATGTATTGCTTGCCAACTGTCCTACTCCATTCGTACCGGTACAGGTGCATAATCCCAAAACTCGTTCATTGTTTTTGTCCTGAAAAAAGAAACCAGCCAAATAGCCAATAGGAGTCCGGCGCAACTCCAGGAATTTGGAGCGACTTGGTACAAATAATTGCGGTTGATTATATCAGCGGTTAGATAATACGTCAACCCCCACTTCAATTGGCAGTTTCTCTTCTCTGCATGTCCTGCTTAAGTGTCCACCATCTTCATCGTCCCCGGCAGGCTGCGCTACACACTGGCACACACTCTGAAGCCATGTCGAGCGATAGCAAGGACGACAGTTCGGCCAGCAGTCTAGCGCTCGATGATAGGTCAACATCGGAATCATCCCGCTCGTCTTCCATGAGTCCGGCGTCCAGCCCAGACCTCGATTATATCCGGATCATGGAAGGGACGCCGCCTCCGGAGTCATCAGACTACAACCAGACGGACGAGGAGCCGTCAGAGGACGAAGAAGAGGATGACGATGATGAGCAGGAATGGTCGAACAAGGAGGAGGAGGACGACAAAAGCAACGACGATGATGACAGCGGTGGCGATGAAAAGCCAACGACCAGCGGCAAGAAGCGTCCTTGCCAAGACGATGTCGCGGGGCCATCCAACAACAACAACAACAACAACAACAACAACAAGAAGGCCGCTTCCATGGGTAGTTGACGAGTCGTGGAATAGAATGAATATGGAAGATTGAAAGAGAGATATACATAAATAATCTATTTAAATGGTATGCTATATGATGATGCAGCTGACCATTTTATATGATCTCTTGGAAATTCTCCAAGTAACTAAGGCCAACTCTAGTCGATCCCCTATCCGGCTATCGAGGAGTAAAATTTTGTCTATGATGCACCTAACCGAAGTCCTAAAACTCATAAGGGAGTATAATTTTTACTTCCTCCCCCCCTCCCCCGCCTTTGCCGAAAATCCCCTTCAAGTCGCCTAGATATACCCAAGCCTTGCTCGACCGAGAAAAACTTGTGCGCCTCTTTCTCCCACCCTTGTGGCTCCACCATTCCCGTCGCTGCCGCTCCCACGCACCGCCATCGCCACCCGTGACCGGCCCCGTCACCAGAGTGGATAGCCAAGACGCTTCCGCCACCCTGCCGACCACCGCCACCGGCATGTTGTCGCCAGAAACCACCCTTGCGCCGAAAAAAGGTTGGGGATGAAAAGGCTCCAACCGCACCAGAGATTGCCGAGGTGGCGACGGGCGGCCGCCCTCCCGCTACTCCCTCCGGTGCCAAGAGAGCTAGAAAACTGACGGCCGCGGCATCGGCCCTCACCGATGAGGCCGCAAAGAAGAAGGAGAAGGTCACTGCGGCGCCCCATCCACGTCCGGCGTCTCATGCAGCATCTCCGACCACCGCAGCTGGCAAGAGGAGTTGCAGCCGCCAAGTGCTCGACGAAATGCCAACATTTTGGCCAACGGTTTCAGTGGTTGTATCCAGAAAGATTCTAGAGTCTTTTGTCGTACCCTCCAAACCAACCATCACATATGTGAAACTCATGTGAAAGTAAAAAGAATTAGACGATGATTGTTGGTGGCCGATGATGATGGAGTTTGTTCATTTTGTTGTCATAGAGTGGAGATGAACACGATCGAATTCTCGGAGTCTTTGGAGTCCTTGACTATGATGGGGCTAGATGATCTCAATAACGATTCAATTGGGATCATTCGGAGGAAGCCAAAGAAGAGGAGGTGGCCGAAGAGGAGGTGCCGATGGAGATGAAGTTGAGGAGGTGATTGAAGCAAACACGAGGTCGTCAAGGTCACGAACTCACAACTGCATTCAAGTTGAAGATATTCCTCTATGCTATGTGTGGATGAACATCTCCATAGATGCAATGATTGGAACCGATCAAACCAAGGCTATGTTTTGGGAGAGAATTGTAGAGTACTACGGCAACTCCATGGAGGTGCAATCAAGCCGTACGCAAGTTTCTCTTGGGCATTGTTGGGGCATATTCACGACCAATGCAACCGATGGTTCGGTTGCATCAATCAAGTGAATCATGCACCACCGAGCGTGTGCAAGTCATAGAGTATGCCTCGTACATCCAAGAACGTTTCAAGCCTAGGATCAAGAAGTTCGGCCACAAGCCCTTCGCGTTGCATCACTGCTACAAAGAGTTTTGCAAGAACGAGAAGTGGATCAAGAGAGTTGTGGAGATCGCTCCAAAAAGATCAGGGTTGAGCATATCCATTGAGAAGGACGACGAGGTGGATGAAGAGGCCAATAATAGACCGGAAAGGAACAAAATTGCAAAAATTGTATGCATTTGCGAAGACTTTATCTGAGTTCGTGCATGCCATTGGTTGGCGATCCACAACATATACATGTTACATTTGTGGTGATTTTGGATCAAACTTTGTATTTGAAGTGATGCCTTTTATGTATGTTTCAGTTTGAAAATCGCGATGATGGAACTATACGCTTGTTAACGCTTATGTTATGCATGCTTTAATTTAAATGTTTTTATGATATATATTGTGATGTGTTTGAAGTTCATGTGGCTAACACAAAAGCTATGCATTTTTTCACTTCAGTAAATTTAAGGGATCAGCTAGGCGCAATCATCTATAAAGAAGTGATAGTTTACTCCACTAATTTTACTAGGTCGAGTTCTTCTTTATTTTTTAGGAATCGGCTTGAGTTGGGCTAAGAAAACATGGACCGTATTACTTTGAACGTCCGTGTCCAAGAAAACATGGGCAGTGTATTTTGAATGTTTGAGAGGTTGATGTTTTCTGCTTCCACCGATCTGCTCTTCTGATCGCAAACCCATGATCGCTGGGTACAGTTTGTGGACCCGGGACCAATATATATGCATGCATGGCGGCTGGACCACGTCGTCATCCACCACGTGAACGTAGCTTTCGCCCTTGGCCACGCCGGAGATGGCTGGCTCAGCCCATGCCCGGCGTTGCCCTACACACGCACAGGCGTCGGCGCACCGGATCGATCGAGTCTGGTCTGGTCTGGTCCCCGGATGCCACAGAACCTAATGGAATGTGGCTACAATCAATTCATGGTACGAACTGTACAAGCATGCACGCACCACCCGTGTTTCACCATTCAGAATTATCTCTGCTCGGCCGGAATCTCACTACAGTATCGCGCTGGCCGTGTATGCGTGCCGCCCCTTGTCCCGTTGTTCTGTAGCTAGCTTTGCCTGCCATGGCATGGCCAGCTTGGTTGCTAGCGGCATGCACGCGTGAATGCTACTCTGATATTGCCTGGAAACACACACACTGTTGCGTCTGCGTTGCCTAAGCTAAAACCACTTCGAGCGCTGCTCTCGTTGTATCATCTGTTTACCATCTTGATGGTCAGGCAGAAATCAACTACCAAGGCAGTGTAGTCTGGTAAGGCTAGTCATAGTCCTGAGTAAGTTAGACTAGTGTCATATGCATGAAGAGTGGACGATCTGCACACGGGGCATCTGCACCCGCTTTTTTAAAATGTACTTTTTACATGTTTTGTAATGTTCAAAAATTCTAAAAATAAATTATGCATACATGTTGGCAAAGGTATGTTCGCGGCACAAAGTTTTGTGTAAAAATGTATTTTTGTTTTGTCTCGGTAAAAAAGACAAATTTTACTGTTTCTAAATAGCATTTCACGACACAAAATTTTGTCTTTTTTGCACAGGCTACAAAAAGGTTGTTTTTCTATGAAACTTTCTGCACACACATAGAATATGGAGATGTCCGCACGCACCTTTTTCAGAAATTTTTTGACATTTCAAAATGTGTTTTTCAAAGTGGGTTCATATGTACCCGGGTTCATCCATGCACTTTTCCATATGCATGTCACTAGTTTAAGGGCATATTTGGTTCAAGTTGTGAACTGTTCCTGCATCGCATACACTTCTCAACCCAGCCTGGTTGAGAAAAACAAGCCCTAATACGCCATCTGCAAGTTGTTTGATTGCCTGCATCTAGTATCCCTGTATTAGGTAATACGCAAGTGCACTTTGTTTGGTTGCCTGCATTGGCCCAAGCGGCACATGAACACGTCGTTTGGTTGCATACGGTGTACATGTTGTGCTTACCTTGTACCCTAGTTAGTGAGCTTAACCACAATGATCACACCTAGCACACCAACACCACAAGACAACAATGGCGATGAACTAGGCAAAGATGATGAAGTTCTTCAGCTTCAGCCCAAACTGACGATCCACCTTGGCACCTCCAACCTTGCCACTGTCAACACTGCTGCCTCCGTGCTTTCGCACCCAATCGGAATAAGCTTGTTCTGCTGCCTGCCTAGTCTTGAACCCTCTATGGTTGCTGTTGCTATACGATGCCACTTGTGCACTGGTTTCTTCCCATGAATTGTAAACCCCTGGAGCCTTATCAATGAACACTTCATACCACTTGCCCTAGCAATGCACAAGAGCAAGAGTTGAAGCAGCAAATCAATGGAGCACACGAGTAGCAAGCATAGCACACAAACAACAATGGAGCAGAAGAGAATAAGTAAAGCATGCATGATCATACGGCATAGCAAGTTCTACCTAAAACTACTTTGATGTTAACCTACCACCACATCCAGAAGAGGGTGTCGTCCTACGACCGCAAGTTCACCATCAGCGTGAGGGGTTAGTATATACCACCTCACCAAAATATACAGACCATCAAATAGTTTTTCAGCCCTAGCTACACAGAATGTACGTTGTCATCGTCGCCACAGCCATCGCCGTCAGGGATCATGCATGCTCACAGGCAGCACTACTCTAGTAGTAGTGCTTGCCCAACCATCTCCTGAGCCACAACACCCTGTGAGCGTCTGCCATGGCAACGAACCCAACACCCTGGGCCTTATTGTCAAGCAGGTGGCTGAGAGCTTCCATGAGAGACTCGTCACTGAAGCCACCCTGGGTCATGACAGCGCCATACAGGTCAGGATGGACGTCGAGGGGCTTGAACTCCCTGATGGTTGTCGCCACCTCCTTCACCGCCTCAGTCATGTTGCAAAAGACATTGATCTCCTCCTCCATCAGGCCTCCTCTCTTCCTCTTCCTGTCATGGACGGGGTCAAATGGCTTGCCAAAGGGCTTCACGAAGGGCTTGTCAGGGCCATCAAGGACCTCGACGTTTGGGGTCCCAAGGAAGTCTGGCATGGGAGAACCAAGAGGCTCCCCCGAGCCCATGGCATGCTTCCTAGTTGCCATCCCGAAGGAGAAGATGTGCTGCATCTGGTTGTAGTTCTGTATGGATGTGTTGAGGAACTCGGCGTCCCTTGGGTGGTCCTAAGAATGAAACACAAGTGTTGTTAGTTGCAATTAGGAGTAGGCAATGGTGGACGGTATGAAAAGGAAGAGGGTTGTGGGCTAACCGCCACATGGGCGGCGTAGTGCTATGCCTCCAGAACTATGGAGCAAGTGTTCTCATCACATGAGGCGCCGCTAAGGTCTCTCAGCTTGGACACTTGGATCCGTCGACCTCTCCACTTCCTCAGGTGGTTGTACAATTGGGTGACAGACACCTCCTGCCCACAAAATTGGAACACCTGCTTCGCAACGGTGTTAAAGTGCACCTCCTTGAAGCCCTTTTCAGTCCTTACTCCACTAGAGATGAGCTCACACATCTTGTTCAGCACGAACGTGGACATGAATGGCTGCCACTTCATGTTGTTCGACCTACCATCCTTCTTTGCCTTTGTTGTTGCTACCTTGAGTGCAGCGGCGGCAGCAGCAGCAGGAGTTCGCTCAACGAGCACTACTAGCACATAGAGGGTAACAGACGCGATCACGCGAACACCTCTGAATCAGGTGCCATCTCGGACATAGGCTGCGAGTCCTCAACAAATGATGGAGTAAACTGGCTGTCGGACAGGACAAGGGCCTGACTAAGATCTTGCGTCTGCGTGGTCATGTCCTATAATCGTAGCACACATTGACAATAAGCATAGCACACAACATACCAAACAATCCATGAAAGCAGGAGCGTACATGTACATGGTTCATCACTATCATAGCAAGCACATGCTTCATCTATCATAGTAAGCACATATGGTTCATCGGTATCATACTAAGCATACCAGACAATCTATGAGCACGAACATACATCTACAACAAACAACATGCTACAAATGGAACACCAATAGCTAGCTATAAATCACAGATCTAAGCACAAATCAACACAAGCACAAGGTTCAACTTCAAACTCTACTACTAATCTAGCCTACCACATGCTTGAACATCTAGCCCTACCACAAATTGCAACCGCAACATAGCAATCAACCATATGAGCTCATAGATCAGACCACTAATCAACCATGCATCTAGATCAAACCCTAGCTGCAGCTCAGATCTAGCTAGAAAGAACAGACAGAAAGTGGGATTGAACTCATAGAGGCCATGGCTGCAGCTCAAGGACGAGGGGGGACGATCGTAGAAGACCAACGCCGGCCAGTGAAAGAGTGCCGACGTCGTGGACCGCCTGCCAATGAAGATGCGCCGCTTACGTGCTCGTCGGTGCCGATGCGCGTCAGAGGGAAAGATCGAGCGGAGGGAGGTGGTGGGAGTTGGGGCGGTGAGGGAGGGGGCTAAATAGGGGTGGACTCGGCGGGAGGTGAGCCCAAATCCTCCCACCGAGTTTTCGGCGACGCGGGAGAGCTCGCGCCATCTCCCTGGTCGCACGAGGAGAGAAGCGCGTCGCCCTCCCCTGCCTCGCCCGAGCCAGGCTCGCAAGCTACTGCCGATTCGGGCGTTTACCCTGGGCCTGGCCTGGATGTGCTTTAAGTTCCGTGCCATGCGGGCTGCACAGTAAAAGCAGGCAACCAAACGGGCTAAATTCTTTCCGCGCGGGCCAGGCTGGGCCATATGCAAGGAACCAAACACGTCCTAAGTTACTTTCCACTATGGGTAGTCTTATGATGCGTTATGTTACGATAATACATTATGTTATCATAAACACCTCTCTTTTCATTATGTTATTAGGTAAGTTACTCCACGAACAACCTAAACCATTTATTATTTTTGCTCCGAACTGATCGTCATGATAAGCTTCTTCCGGAGAGTCTTGACACGGCCAGTAGTTTATGTAAGCTCCAATGGATCCTGCTAGGCTTTGCAATCAAGCATTCACCCAAAAGGCTACTACATCGGTCCCTCCAAAGTCAATGCATGAACATGGTCACCATGCGCCCACTAGGTGATTAATCAGGCTTCGTTCTGGCCATCAGCAGCTTGGAGCAAAATGTTACTGGAGGGAATCAAGAAATATTGCTCTTGTAACCAAGGACTTACTCCGCGGTGTTCCACCTTCAACCACCATGGAGCATTTTCTGCTCGTTGATATGCAAGTTCCAACGTGGAGTGATGGCTAAGACGCTCACCATCATGGTTGACCTATGCCTCGATAGCACACCCTGCTTTGTTTTTTAATAATGGACAAATAACCTTTTTGGCCTTATATATCAAAAGATAAAAAACAATACAGTAGCTTCGGAAGGAAAAAAATCAGTATAGTAGCTAAAACACACTGAAAAATCAGGTGGTATGACAAACCTATTGCTAGTACTCTCGAAAAGACAAACCTATTGCTAGAGTGCCACCCATGTGGAGACATAAATCTCTCGTTAACTTGCTCCATTTGTTGTTGCTCTTCATCATTGCCTCCCGTTAGTCCATTCTTTGCAACGTTGACTATGACTGCAGCCAATTGATAGACAATAACATTCAAGGCAAATGGGTCCTTTTGATCAAAAACCACACCATTACTCCAAAGCAAATGGACCAACACATGGCGCTACACCGACATAAATCAGCAATCTTAGAGCATCTCTAACTGATTTCTTAAAAATCTATAACTCCTCATTTTGCTCCTCTAACCACACCTAACCGATCTTCAAACCATTAGATCGAGGAGGATAAATTTTAAGAGTCGGGAGCAAAAGGCAGCTTAACTCAAATATACCCGACCGGCGTCTCTCAAAGTAAAAAAAATTGACCCATCCGTTCCCGCCCGAGCGGCTACCACTTCCCGCTGCCGCCACCACCACTGATGCCCCCGATTCCAGCCGGAATGGAGCCGAAAGTTCCTGCCACCACCTCGTCGGCCAAACCGTCGGTGCACCGCCGCTGAAAATGACCCCCACACCGCCGCCCGCACCAAAAAAGAGGTTGGGCACCTAAAACCTCTTTCGAGCCACCACACAGGCAACCAAGGCCGACGGCAAGGTCAGTGGCAAGGCAGCAACAACTCTGGCGATGGTAGGCCTCCCCTCCCACCGCTTCAACCACCGACAAGCGGCGAGGAAGCCGAGGGCGGTAGAGAAGGTACTCACCGAGGAGGAGGCGAAGAAGAAGAAGGCGTCCTCGCCCGCTCGTCCGGTGCGTCTTACCACCGCCAAGGTTTGTGGTTGCCAAGTGGTCGATGAAATGCCATCAAGGTTCAAATTTGTGTCTTGTCATTATGGCCAGTGCATTGGTGAAAGATAAGAAGAATGAAGAGCGTGCTATCAAGTTCAGAATGAAGAGCGTGCTATCATGTTCATGAACCCAACCACATTGGATGCCACAACAAAATGGTTTTGGGATCTCACTCTTGTAGAGATCATCGACGGAGGTATCCCTTCGGAATGGTGGTGGTGGTGGCCGTGTGGATTGTGGTGGTGGCAGCCATGCGGATGGTGATGGACTTGGAGGTGATGGTGGTGGTGGCGCTAGCATGGTTGTGGATTTTGAGGTCAGGATGGTGGAGGCCTTGGAGGTGGTCCTTATTTCTTTGATGGTGATGGTACTTGAGTTCGTGTTGCAAGCCTTTGATTGGGCTCGATACACGACATAATACACGTTATTTGTGGGATTTTGGATCAAACTTGATCGATGTGACACCTTTTGGATGAACTCTATGCATGTTTTAATTTGAATTGCTCAATCTGTGCCACTATATGCATGTTCCTGTTTGATTTGTTGTGTACATTAAATTTGATTTGAACGATTGACGAAATATTGTGCAATGATTTGAAATGCACTATGTGATAAGGCTAGAAGAATTGGGAAAAACACATTATAGGGAGTTAAATACAAAGAACAGGCTAGGAACGGTCACCCTTTTAACTCCTTAAATTATAAGGAGTTAAAGATACTTGGTTGTTTCCTCCTCTAACTTATATGGGATCGGTTAGGGATGCTCTTAATGCTCATAGGATCCCATGAAGACAACTTCCCAAGCATGTGAGGTATACATGTAGGGAGTTAAAATTAAGGGGAACCCTTCCTCCTAGACGTCTCAACCATCAAACTATTCCATCTTTGTTCATGTTTCTTTGGGATTCTTTCCATCCTATGAGTGCAAGTGTCGTCTGGTGTATATGAACTTTCACAATAATAGTAAGATATATTGTAGGAGTATGAAAATATATGGAATGATGATTCGTTTTTGTGTGTATAAACTTAGAAGGTTTGACCCGAGACAAAGCTATCATGTGAAGTAAATAAACACATAGGGTCTACATTACAATTTATATTAGGCACTCCAATAGTACGCCCACTACACATTCACGCATTTCACATTTTTCTACATCTACGGGAACCTACGGATGGGTTAACGTAAATTGCCCCTCTCTCTCACCCCTGATTTTGATGGTGGTGGGCCCCTCCCTCCCCCAATCTCAAATCAACAGCCCACACATTTCACATTACGTTAATTACGTAACTAGGATTACGTAGGTGTATCATTACTCGTCCTAAAAAAACCAACTTAGCCAACCTCCCAGCATATCGCGCGGGAAAAGACTCGGCCGCGCCGTTTTAGTCGGGATTACTGGATTACTAGTAGTAGTATCGATGGATCACGCGAAGCACCAAGTTTAAAAGGAAAAAATGGGATACACTCATAGCACGCCTGTCGCGGTCACATTGCACCCCTCACACGGTCGGTCCTGCACACGACTCATGCAAACGGAATGCGCTTTCGCTTGCCTCTTCACTGACACGTGGGACCGCACTTGGAGAAATCGACCATGCGCCAAACTCCCCCGCCTACCACGCGGGAATTCCCCAAAAAAATCCCCCCAAATCCCAAATTCAATCGCCCTTCGGCCAACTAGCCAATAATATTCCCCAAAACCCTCCCCCCGGCCCCCTCCACTCCATTCGCTCCGCCAAAGCTGCCCTCCCCACCACGCCGATACGTTGGCACTGCGGTTCGTCGAGGGGACGCACGGCGATCCTCTCGCTCCCATAGTACGGTCTCGTAGACTGTCATCCTCTAGCAGTGCCGCCTCCACTGGCGACGTTCTTGTGGAGACGCACGGCGTTCAGCTTCTCCCATGGTATGCGTATTCTAGACTGAGGCCCTGTGCATGTCGGAGTAGCGCGGAATGTTAGCTGATCGATGTTGTTAATCACACCATGTGCCGAAATAGTTTACATTCAATGTGCTCTGCTTAAGAAGCTTCATTGCCCTGTTCTGCACTCAATCTTCTTAGCTGAGATGGCATGCCATGCCTGATTAGTTGCTAAAATATCCTGCCATATATTTATTGTGACGTAGATTGCCATGGTCTAGTAGTCAATCTGTTAGGTGAAACAATTCTACACCATTTTATACTCGATCTTTGTTGCTGAGATGGCCTTCGATGGCTGTGTGCTCGGCCTCATTGACTGCTGAAACAACCTGCCATAATTTAGCTCTCAAATTTGTTTGCTGAATTAGCTTTACATATAATTCGTTACTTTGATCTGCTTGTCCAAATATCTTGCCATATCTTTAGACATCGACCTAGGTATTTTTTCCATGGACTTCATAAAAAAGCATATATGTTTTTCTTGTAATATCTAGTAGAAAAACTAATTTGTATGTCTAACAGATGGAAAGGACTTGGATAACTTCTGCTCAAAGATTCTCCACTGAATATGTCGAGGGGGTTGAAAACTTCATGAACTTTATCAGAGCTGAGTACGGTGGTCCGAAATCAGATGTGCTCTGCCCCTGTAGCAATTGTATGAATTCAGTTACATGACCCCAGTCAACTGTGCAAAATCATCTACACTTGTATGGGATGTCAGTCACATATACTAGGTGGGTTCATCATGGTGAAGCTATGAACGTCAATGCTACTGACTATGTGGAAGCAGCAGATCACCATCTTGATTTGCTTGATGCTCAGGTGAAAGAGGAGGAGGAGGCGGTGGTGGCGGAGCTAGTGAGTTTGACCAACATTGAAATGATGCTACGAAATGCTCGTGCATTTCGTGAACTTTCACCTACAGAAGAAAAATGATGGGCCCGCATGTTGGAACAATGCAACGTGGATGTCACCCTAGGAAATAAGTTGTCAGTATTCTCAGTTATGGTCGCCTTTCTTGAGGTGAAGACATCTGAGCAGATGACCAACGAATCATTTGATGCAATGTTGGCTGCTTTCCACAAATCTTTCCCAGATGCGTCTGAGCTGCCACACACCTACAGTAAAAATGAAGAATTTCCTTCATGTATTTGAAATTGGATATGATATGATCCATGTTTGTAAGAATAATTGTGTTCTGTTCTGGAGGGATTATGCCAACTTAAGTGAATGCCCAAAATGCAAATCATCAAGATGGAAAGATGGCAATGATGCGAAGAGGATCCCTCATAATGTTCTTAGACATTTTCCAATTATACCAACATTGCAGAGGTTGTTTCATGGTGCTGAAACAAGAGAGGATGTATTATGGCATTCTAGGAACCAGGAGTACAGATATCATAATGTAATGAGCCATCCATCTCATGGTAGAGACCGGAAAAGCTTCAATCAGAAACACAAAAAGTTTGCTGCTGACCCAAGAAACATTAGACTTGGCTTAGCTATAGATGGATTTAACCCATTTGGCCACCAGAGCGCCACATGTAGCATGTGGTCAGTGCTTGTTACCCCTTACAACATGCCTCCAAATGTCTGCACCAAAGAATCAAACTACATGATGGCCTTGATCATCCCAGGTCCAAAAAGTCATGGAAAGGATTTTGATTTATTCATGGAGCCTCTTATGGAGGAACTTCAACAGCTATGGAGTGGTGTTCTCACTCAAGAGCTATATAGCAGCCCACTAGCAGATTTCTTTATGCATGCTATTGTAATTTGGCACATCCATGATTATCCGGCTTTGGGCACTATGTCAGGGTGAACGGTACATGGTTACAATGCATGTGTTCACTGTGACAAGAATCTGCTATCATACGCAATACTTAGCAAGATTTGTTACATTGGACACCGTTGTTTCCTTGCCAAGGACAAGTCGTGTCCTACAAAATATCGAAGACATGTGTTCAATGCAAAGCATGAAAACCGTGATGCGCCAAAGAGGATCACCGGCGATGAGTTGCAAGTGGAATTAGAGAAGGTCAGGCATATTACACCAGGAAACCATCCTAATAATGGTAGTGGGAAAGGAAGCATGGCATGGTAGAAGAGAGATTATTGTTTACTCGCAGGTCCAATTTGTGGGACTTGGAGTATTGGAAAGATTTGGATCTGCCGCATAATCTTGATGTGATGCACATTGAGAAAAATATATGTGACAGCATTATCGACACACTTCTTAATATTGAAGGCAAGATGAAAGATACCTTAAAATCTAGGATTGATTTGACACACCTGGGTATCAGAAAGGATTTGCCGGTGGAAGATGAAGGTAAACCACAGGATATGGCACCAGCTGTGTACGTCTTGGACAAGGTAAAAAGAAAAGAATTCTGCGAGGTCCTGTCACGTGTGAGATTCCCACATGGATTTGCTTCCAACCCTGAAAGGAGAGTCAATGCAGATGGAAACAAGGTACAATGGTTGAAAACTCATGACTGCCACGTCCTACTTCAAATGGTTTTACCTATTATCCTTAGAGGATTGGGCCGCCCTGACTTATATAGAGCAGTTGCAGAGTTGGGACAATTCTTCAGGGAACTCTGTAGTAGAAATATCAAGATAAATGCTTTGGAGCGTCTTAGAGATAAGATACCAACTATCCTATGTGACCTTGAGAAGATATATCCTCCAGCCTTCTTTGATGTGATGGTGCATTTGGCTGTTCATCTACCTGATGAGGCACTACTTAGAGGTCCAGTACAGTATGGCTGGATGTACCCTATTGAAAGGCGGCTAGGCACTTTCAAGGGTTATGTTAGGAATAGAGCTAGACCTGAGGGTTCCATTTGCAGAGGCCTATACAGAAGCATTGACATTCTGCTCAAAATACATTGAAACAACTGATCATCTTAGCAAAGAGGTGGGTGAAGACAATCCCGGGCTCAATGTTTTCGATTGTTCTGTTCGAGTTACAGGGAACAGTCGACAAGATGACAAACCTAAAGATTTGGACAAAATGGTTTGGTATGTGTTGAATAACTGTCCTGAGATTCTACCTTATATCGAGTAAGTTCTAAGTACTCCAGCTTATACATCGTAATGTACTAAACTTGCAGCACATTCTTATATATTTAGATGTTTGACGCGATCACTATGTTGTGCAGCATCTACAAAAAGGAGTTAATCCCGCAAAATCCAAGAAACATTGACAAACTAGTTATGGTTGGATTTGCGAAATGGTTCAAGAGCCATGTAAGCTTTTGAATTGCACTGTTAGTTTTTTTAATATATTGAGTACATAAGATGATCAGCTTGTCTATTTTCTAACCATAGCTTAAGAAGATGCGGGAGGATGGATAGGTAGTTAATGATGCCCTTTACGCACTAGCAATGAGTCTTGATACTCGGGTAAGACATTAAGAATCTTGCGTTGTTGAAGATGCGCGCTACAACACCCTCACACGCGTCGAAGGCAGGAAGACACAAAACAATGCCATCATGAGCACGGATAAGTACGGTGAAGAGACAACTGAAATGTATGCTAACATAACAGACATTGTTCAGTTGCAGTATATCTCCAGTTTCGAGGTTCATCGGTGTGTGGTTCTGTTGTGTTGTCGTTGGTATAACCTGTTTTCCAGGATCGCAAAACCCAGAGTTGATGACTATTTCAAATGCATCAATGTCAAGGCAGCGTACTAGACCTACGAGTCTTTTATTTTGGAAAATCAAGCAACACATATTTTTTTCTTGTAAGACACATTTGCACATAGCGATGACTGGAGAGTATTGCAAAGGTTTGAGCAGAGGAATTCGTTTAATGAAGTTGCACAACAAGATGATGCTTACACTCCTTCTGATGTAGAAGATTCCACAGATGTTCCTAATATCTTTGAGAACCATCACGTCAATGACGCCGACGAAAAGATTGCCTGTTGGGCTGTGGACATACGAGAGTTGATTAATAAGACGCCAACGTTCGAGGACATTGAGAACGAAGAAGAAGATGACACTGGGGGGATTACGATTCAGACAGATACACATGGCGAAGATGTTGACGCTGCTGCTGCGGATGATGATTAGATTGCTTTTGTCGTATTTGCCTGCCAGAAGACATTTTTTTATCTACTATGTGAAATTGTGTTTGCTATGACAACTGAAACCTGATGAAGTTGTTGTTTAGTATTTTGCCGTGAGAACGTCACGTATTATATATGTTGATTTGTGTTTGGTGATCATATGACGACTAAAACATGATGACATTGTTGTTTAGTTGTACTCATATTTGGCTGTGAAACTTGTATTTGATGACATAATTTACTGTTGGACTCCAATTTGCTCAACATCTTCAAATGGGAACAAAGCTGACCTGACAGGGCCTCTGCTCATTTATTTATTTATTAGCAAAAAGGCCTCTGCTATTTATTTATTTATGAGCAAAAGGGGATACCCCCTCGATTTCCTTTAACAAAAATCATTAGATGTTCACAAAACTATGCCCAACCTGCTAAACAGGTTTCATTCATTACTAGTTTCAGCAAAATGTTCATGTCATAGCCACTGAATACATCACGAGTGTTACGTACACTGCAGATAAAGAGACAATCATCCTACACAGCACATCGATTTTTCCCATTATCTTCACAAGCTCTTTCATCTCCTCATTGTTGTCAAGGCCGTTCAGCAGCTGTTGCTTGGCCATGATCAGAGGAACTGCATCTTTAACATTCTGCTCTGCATCTTCCTCTTCTGTCGTTCCTTTGGTTACTTGTCCAACACCCCAACCTACTGGTATTGGTATTCCTCGGCTAACCAAATAATCAGCGTAGTTGCATTCCCCTACATCAGCATCTTCCCAGAAATACAAATCACATGAATCTTCCCTTTTCTGCATGAACCAAATTGGAAGATCATCAACCAAGCTATTAAAAAAATAGCAAGTGAAAGCAGCGGAACAACACTTAAACATATTATTACCCCATGATTTGGGCATTTGTAGAAGACTCGGCCAGGGTCGAGGATTGTGGTTGAGACACGACGGATGACTCTGCATGATTTGGAGCAGTGGCACCACACCAACGGCAGCGGGTTGCAATGAGCAACCGGCTACGGTGCGTGTGCCAAAGGGGGTGTGATGAGACCCACAGGAGATGGTGCGGGTGGCGACTTTGCGCGTATTTGGTTGTTGCCTGCTGAAGAGCAGGTGGACGAGCCGCTAGCGGGCATGGTTGCTGCGGCCAGATCTTCTGATGCTAGGGAGAGTAAGTAGAGAAGAGGAGAAGCGAATGTTGCATATGTCAGTTTCATTACTTGTAGAGTAGCATAGCACCATATATAGTCGTAGTCTAGGTTTGGATTCGTACCAGCTACAAGAGCATGTCTCTCTTTTTTCTAAAACTCAGCAACGTCTCTTTACTGGTAAACTAGCTTGTTCTGTATGCCTTCTCAAGTCTTTGATTTTTTTGCGAGTAAGGAGGAGAAAATTGAGGGTTCCCGGAACTCGAACCCAAGACCTCTCGGTTGAAAACCAAGGGTGCTAATCACTTATGTGGTGAACGTTCCCTGGGGAGGAGGATTACAACAAACGCATTTTCCTTGCAGGTTTAGCTGCGACGCAAGATCAAACGGTCACAGTTTCGGGAATGTTATCTGGCAAACGAGCGCAGTTTTTCTTTTCTTCCTATATATAAAAAGTATGCTACTTGGTGTCGGCTTAGTCAACAAATTATTGTGCCAACCTTGACCGCTGTATTGACATTCAACGTCTATCGTGTTTCTTCAGTCTCTTCTTCCTCTAGCTGTCAAAGACAAACCAGCGCCGGCGGGACCGTCTGCTCCTGCCTCCCACGGTTGGTTGTGCTGCCACGCACGCATCGTGGCCACATCACACCCTAAAACTCTACGTATCTTCCCCGCTCTTGTTTGTTCCCGTCCGAGGCCTCACCATCGTCCTCCGTCTTGGTTCGCTCGCCGTGACGCCGCCCTCCGGTGTTGTCAACATGGTCAACAACCGAGAGGAATAAGGAGATGACTGTACATGGTGAGGATGACAGTAGGGACCCACCAGGATCATGGCAGTAGGCAAGCAAGTCCCTCCTTTATTACAAGAAAAAAAATGGTTCCTCCAGATGGTTTCCTAACATCTGGGTCGCAGCACGCCACTGTCAACATAGTCAATAAGTGAGATAACTACACAAGGAGGGGCAGACACCCGGGACCCAGCAGCGCACGCAATACTTTTTTTTTTGGGACGGAGAAGAGTATCAACTGGGTTGTGCGGGAGCTGTGGCCTGTCTAGCCTAGGCTTTTATATCAAAGGTTTACCACATGACCAACCCAGTTTTTTTCCTTTCTGAAAATGGCTAGCCCAACTATTTTGTTTTTTGCAGAATAACCAACGTAGGCCTACTTGCTTTTCTACGCCAGCTGGGCCGGAAATCTTTTGAGAAGAGGAGGGATGCATTCGGGCTTACCCAGAAAATGGGCTATAAGTAATAAGAAATGGGCTATAAGTAATAACAAATGGGCTGTAAAATGAAAAAATACAGCAAATAGGCAATTGGTTCCAAAATACTTTTTTCTTTTGGATTTTGATATTTTAAATTTCATTTTTTTGTGCGGGTAAAATTTCATTGGAGAGCGGCGGGGTTGGAATAAGAGAGTGGGGGATTTTGGCATGGGAAACATTGTGGGATGCTCCAAAAGCGTGGGCTCCGCCTTCCTTTTGGGTGGGCCAGGGGCAGAGAGCGATGTTTTGCATGTTCGGACTTCTCGAAATAGGCTTTTGCCCTCTTTATAGATAAAGCAACGATCATACAATCAACATCCAAGCTCTGAATCATGAACGACTACTGGGGCAACAACACAATCATGCCCAACAAATAGAAGTGAAATAAGAAAAAAGCCACCTACACGTCACTACGAAGACGCAAGTCGACGTGGTGTAGCCAATAGCACATCCAACATGAGCCCCAGACGATCTCAGCCACGCTGCCTAGACAGCGGGTGCCAGTGCTGCAGAAAAGAAAGGAATTTGAAGGAGTTAGACGCCTGCCTCAGAAAAACCCACTCAATCACCATTTTATTACCCGTTGTCCATAAAATCCATGACATTGACGCAAAGGTAAACCAGAATAAGCAACGATGTCACCCAGGGTGAGTAGCCCTAGTCTGAAGGAACTCCGCGAGGTCCAAGGCCTCCCAGTCGGGCCCAGTGCATCGCGAATGAACGTCCACAGGACCCGAGAAGCCATACAAGAGAATCGGGTGTGAGTCCAAGTAACAAGTACCACGCATAAGGGCACAAGCCATCACCCATCCCATGCCTCTTAAGTTCCTTGGTCCCTGAAGGGATGCGATCTCGTAGCAGTTGTCACACAAAAATCTTAATCTTTAAAGGCAAATGGGCCTTCCACAAGAGGAAAGCCATGGGATTGTAGGTGACTAGCATGATGCCTGATATGCCGTGTTCACTAAGAACTCACCTGTTGGTGAAAGGCGCCAGGACACGGTGTTCGGATATTCCAGCAACACCGGCGGAAGGGCAACCCGTAGTCTAGTCCACTCGTCACTCTCTGCCTTCCCAAACGTACGACGGAACCAAATATCCCACTGGCCAGATCTAGAGGCTGCAGAGATAGTTAGAAGCGGGTCCGTGCAAATAGAAAATGGGCCCGAAAATGTCACCCTAAGTGGCTTGGTGCCCATCTAGGGTCCAACCAAAATTGGGTCCCATCCTCATTCTCTATAGAGAAAGAAATTCCTACCCAGACGAATGTTGTCTTCGATGCTTTGGATAGAACGCCAAAACTAGGATCCTCACGCATGAGAACAAGCCAATAGAGGCTCACCCTTAAGGTATTTTGCCCGAAGAATCTATGTCTGGACTCCCGCAAATGCACCCAAGTTTGGCTTCGCTTTGCGTAAGAAAACACATCTTGACCACGCCACGGACCGATACAGGACTGTGTTGGAGGGCTTCCGTGGTCCGGACAGATGTGGGAGGTTTGCGGGTCGGTGTTGGAGATGCCCTAACATTGGTTAAAATGCTTGAACTTTTTATGACATGTACGTTTGTGTCTTTAGTGTATGCAACATATCATGAAGAATAGACATGTTGCACCTGATGAAGCTATGTACCTAGGGTAGGGTCATGGACTTGTCTAAGATACCCTACCCAAGGACATATCTAGAAGAAACTACCTGTCAGTCGACTTAAAGGTGATCCATTCGACTGACTCGAGGACACTCGACCATGAAGCTAATCACTCGACCATGAAGCTAACCACTCGACGGCCAGGAGATCTAAAGTCACTCTGCATGTAACGGTCTGTCATAAGTAGCCTTTATGGTCTTCATAGCACTTTATGAGGGCGTTACCAGTAACCCCCTGACTTAATGTACTTAAAACCCTGCATAACTAAGGGCCGGAGGGGTCTGGCGAACTCTATATGAGCCACCCCCCTCCTCAGTGTAAAGGGTTCGCACCCCTGTAACTCACATGCATATAATCTAGTCGACCGCCTCCGGGTACCGAGATGTAGGGTTGTTACTTCCTCCGAGAAGGGCCTAAACTCGTAAAACTCTTGCGTGTACAACTACTCCATAGCTAGGATCTTGCCTCTCCTTTAGTACCCCCCTACACTACTGTCAGACTTAGAACCATGACAGTTGGCGCCCATCGTGGGGCAGGTGTCTTAGCGACTTATTGGAGAAGTTGCAATTTTTTCCGATCTCCTTCATCATGGTTTCAGGCGGAGTTTTGGTTGAGGGCCACGAGATCCGTCTCGGCGCGCTCACGTTCGTCGCCGACGACTCTGCCTGGCTTCAGGAGGCTCCGCTCGACGTCGACGCACTCCCAGTCCATGGAGCGACGCAATTTCGCGCATGCGTTCGCGGCGTCCTCCTGCGGCAACCGTCAACCCAGTATCGACCGGTTTTCGTGTCATCCTCCCTCCCAGCTTCCCGCCGGCGCAAGCGCTCCGATTGGTCGAGGCTTCAGCAGTGGGTGAGAAACGCGGTGGCTCGCCAGCCGACCACCGCCCAAATCGCGGCAATTGAGCCCGATGAATCTCTCTGCGGCCTGTTCGATCTGTCGACTGGATCCGCAGAGACCACATTTGAGTGCGACAACAGCGATCCAGCGGCGGAGGTCCTGATGGTCAATGGACCACACGGTCCCCCCGGCTTTCCCGGTGCTGAGGGAGGCGACGGGAGAGGCGATCTGTCGCACGCCCATGAAGAGTATCTTCCCGAGCCCCTTGATTCGCTGCAGAGGGAAGAACTTCGCCACCGGAACATGGATGCACTTCATACTCCTATTGTTGGAGAAACCCCTGAGGCTCGCGCCTTAGAAGACGCGCGCTTGTCCAACCTGGCTGAGCGCACTCGACTGGAGAACCTTCAGCGAGCACTCGACGAGCGTGCGCGGCAACGGGTCCCGGACTCCAGTCGACGTTAGCTCTTTCCACCTCCGACTCAGGTATATCAAACTCCGATTCAGAATTTAGCAGCTGCAACCCGTATAGCAGAGTCAATTCAGCCTTCCCAGTCAGAGACTGGCAGAGGCTTGATGCAGATCAGAGATTTGCTCCGGGCAGCAAGAGATCAAAATTCAGCTGTATCCCAGTCGCGGAACAAGATTCACAGCAAATCTGTGGCTGCGAATATAGTCCAGTCGGCTCATAGCCCCAGATCGCCCCCGAGGCGTGAAGGGCGTGGAGACCGGCACGATCAGTACAGGAACCGTGAGCAGTATGATCACCGATTCGATCGCTATGATCGACGTCGAGTGCCCACCCCTCCCCCAAGGGGTGGATCCTACGCACCTCGACAGCAGGATGATAGACGCCAGCACAGTGGCAGGCGAAGAATTCACGTCGACCCCACGAAACCAGGCTTTGATGCGAGATCCATCATCATTCAAGGTCTGGTCAACCGGAACAGAGCTCATAGAGAGGGTCACGGCAGAGATGTACCCACCAGCAGCCGAGTGCATGTCTCCGGACCAAAGTGTTTTAGCAGGGCCATCAGGGCCGCGGTGATTCCCCCCAACTTCAGGTTGGCGACTGGAGTCAGTAAATTCAATGGTGAGTCTAATCCTGATACTTGGCTTGAAGACTACCGAGTGGCTGTCCAGATCGGCGGCGGAAATGACGAGGTGGCCATGAAGCATCTGCCTCTTATGTTGGAGGGATCGGCCAGAGCATGGTTGAATGAGTTGACACCCAACAGCATTTACACATGGGAAGACCTTTCCCGAGTGTTTGTCAGGACGTTCGAGGGAACATGCAAGCGACCAGTAGGACTGACTGAGCTGCAATCTTGTGTGCAGAAGTCGAATGAGACTTTGAGAGATTACATCCAGAGATGGATCACATTGCATCACATAGTAGAGAATGTATCTGATCACCAGACAGTCTGTGCCTTCAAGGAAGGCGTTAAATACAGAGAGCTAAGCCTGAAATTCGGTCGAACCGGGGACATATCTCTGAGTCGAATGATGGAGATAGCCACCAAATATGCCAATGGTGAGGAAGAGGATCGGCTCCGGAGTGGCAGACACAAGTCGGTCGCCCAGGAAACCGGAGGAGGGAACTCCAGTCGGAAGCAAAAACGAAAAGCCGAGCCAGCTGCTCCTGGAGAAGCCTTGGCCGTGACTCAAGGAAAGTTCAAAGGAAAGCCCAAAGGGCCCTGGAACCCCAAGAAATTGAAGGATAAAGAGGGAAATGACGTGATGGATTTACCGTGTCACATCCACATGAAGAAGGATGAAGAAGGTAATTTCATTTACCCGAAACATACCACTCGACAATGTCGACTCCTAATGTAGGAGTTCCAGGGGAAACAGTCCAAGGATAAGGAAAAAGAGTCGGACAAAGTTGAGGACAAGGGAGACAGTGACGAAGAATATCCATAGGTCAATTCCACTTTGGTGATTTTTGCTGACGTTGAGAGCAAAAGTCGGCTGAAAGTTATAAACCGAGAGGTGAATATGGTCGCTCTGGCGACACCCAATTATCTGAAGTGGTCTCAGACGGCCATCACATTCGACCAGTCTGATCACCCGATGCACATAGCCACCCCCGGGAGGCAAGCTCTGGTGGTCGACTGTCAGGACCCCGACTCAATGCCACATCGATCTAGCATGTAACACCTCATATCACTTTGCGGCCTCACGCACGGTATTCCCATGGGTGTCGCCTTACCTTAGCCCGGGACCGTTTGCGCCTTTTGGCACACGTATATGACAGTGTCGCTAGCATCCATATGATAAGGAGCCCGGGCTGACATGGCTAGTCGTAAACCCAAAGTGGCACAGACTTACAGGGACAGGCATCCATGACCCAGCATCGAACGTGTCGGTCATCAGCGAGTGAATCCAGGCTGTAGCACTGGGCTAGCAGGACTCCGGTGAACCGGGCTGTAGCAGGCTAACAGGACTCCGGTATTCATCGCGTGACATTTCCCCAAAGGGACAGACACAGGAACGAAGAAGGACACATGCCGGCCAGCCTAAGTGTTCCGGAGCAGTAGCAAGCTACCATGGCTCGGTGGAAACACTAGGAGACATTTCCCGGTAAGAGAGGCTACTAAAGATAAACAACTAGATAGTCAGATCCCACACATACCAAGCATAGCAATAACATACACACAATATGCTCGATATGTGCAAATACAACATGGCATCACAACATGACTCTACAACTCAAGTATTTATTCAATAGGCTCCGAGGAGCGAGATATTACAAACAGGGGTCTCACGACCCAACATTCAGAGCATACAAATCAAAGCACAAGCGGAAGCTATCATGTCTGAGTACAGACATCTATAAATGAAAAAGGCTGAGAAGCCTGACTATCTACCAGATCCTGCCGAGGGCACAAGATCGTAGCTGAGGTAACAAGCTAAACGTCGAAGACCACGCGGAATTACTAGTGAGACTGAAGTCTCTCTGCAAAAACATAAAATAGGCAAACGTGAGTACAAATGTACCCAGCAAGACTTACATCAGAACTATCTACATATGCATCATTATCAACAAAGGGATGGTGGGGTTTAACTGCAGCAAGCCAGCTTTGACTCGGTGGCTAACCTGAACTACGACTGCAAGTAACTCTTTTGAGGTGGCGCACACGAGTCCACATATTCACCAACCAATACACCACTATGGAACAGATCCCGTCTCCCTACGAGAACGCCATCCATAGCACTCACGCTTATCTTGCGTATTTCAGAGTATCCACTTTCACTTGTCTATGAACTGATATAAGCAACCCAGAAGTCCTTATCCGCGGACACGGCTATTCGAATAGATGATGTTAACCCTGCAGGGGTGTACTTCTTCACACACGCTCTCACCACTTACCGCCGTTTACACGACATGTACTCGGCAACCTTCAAGCGGAAGCCCAACGTGGGTGTCGGCCACGGCCTACCTAAACACTCGAGTCTCTAGTCCAGGTTTATCGCCTATTCGGGTTCCATCCATGAGGAGATCCGGCCGGAGTTTCGCTCACAGCCCCAAACGATGTGAACAGGGTTCCGTGACACCAAACGGGCGCCCGGTATACCCGGCCACGTGCCTACCGCATCACAGCCCACCCCTCCGGTCAGCGCTGCGCACGGCCTCCAGCATACTACAAACACCAGAAACTACTTGCAACTCCTGGACAGAGGACAAGGGTGATTAAGAAGCCGAGAGGGTCCATTGGTTTCGGGCCCAATGCGTGGTAGTAGCTGAATCATGGATCACAAACACAGAACTCAGTTCCTGAGGACGGCTGCAATGAGACAACCCACCATGTACTCCTACATGGCCTCTCACCGCTACCTTTACCAAATCGTGTTCACACACTTAGCTCACACACAGTAGGACATGTTCACACGCCTCTGATTCATCCCCGATAAATCAGACCTGACTCAACTCTAAGCAATAGCAGGCATGACAAACAAACATGAATGAGTAGGCACAATAGGGCTCAAACAACTCCTACTCATGCTAGTGGGTTTCATCTATTTACTGTGGCAATGACAGGTCATGCAAAGGATAAGGGGTTCAGCTACCGCAGCAAGTAACAAATATGTCGTTGTTGTCCTAATGCAGTAAAAGAGAGCAGGAGCGAGAGAGTGGGATTTTATCGGAATGAACAAGGGGGTTTTGCTTGCCTGGCACTTCTGAAGATAACATTGAGTCTTCATCAGTGTCAACGATCACAACGTCGGAACATCGTCTACCGGGAGGGAACAGATACCGGCAACAGAGAAGAACACAATCAATGCAATGCACAAAATGATGCATGCTATGACATGGCAATATGAATGTGTTTTGAGCTAATGCAACTAGCAACAGATTAAATGAAGTTGGTTTGAATACAAGATTCAAATTCAAACTCCATATGTGATTGTTCAAATGCCATTTAATTGATTTGTGCTAAACAGCAGCTATAAGTTGTTCTAACATGCATGAAAATGGTACAGATGGATTCCTTGAATTTTTCTGATAATTTTTCATATATAACTTGTTTGATTTGGAGTTACGGTTAATTTTCTATGATTTATTGAAGTTTAGAATATATTCTGGAATCATTAAATCATTTAAGATTTATTTAAATTTCAGAAAGGAATTATTGCGTCAGCATGACGTTGGCATGACGTCACAGGTCAACAGGGGCTGGTCCGGTCAAACCTGACGTGTGGGGGCCACACGTCAGTGGCACAGGAGCTAATCCCGGTCAAACCCAGCGCTGACTGGGGTTTGACCAGGGGTGGGGCCCACTGTCAGTGGCTGTGGGTTTAATTAGTGGGGCCATTATCACTGATTAAGCGTGCCACGTCGGCGGTCGCCGGAGTATCGCCGGCGGCGACCATTCCGCACGGCGGCGCGGCTCGGATTCGAGCTAGGGGCGATGGTTTGGCGCGCGGTTTGGCTCATTAGAACGTCCGCGACGCGGCGCGTCCAGCGGTGGCTGTGGCCGCGGCTGGGGTGGCCGGAGCCGACGACGGCGATGGCAAGTGCGGCGGCCGGAGCTTCGGGTTCGAGCGGGGCGAGGCCACAGAGGACGGGAGGGATGGCTAAGGGGCTCACCGAGCTCCTGAAGATGCTAGGAGCACGGTGCCGTGCTCGGTTTCGAGCCTTGCTGGCTGCAGTGACGGCGGCGACATCGCCGGCGGCGTGGGGTTCTCGGCTCGTTGTGAACGGCGGCTAGAGAGGGAGGTAGGGCACGGGGAGAGGGGGAATCGGGTCAAAGGCTCACCGCGGAGCTGCAGGGAGGGTTAGTGGGCTCGGGGGCGCGTCGGAGTGGCCGAATCGACGGAGAAGGGCGCCGGGGCCGAAGCTTGGAGATGATGACGATGGCGGCTGCTCGGGGCCCTTCTGGTCGCGTGAGACGTCGAGGAGGTCGAGGGCGGCACTGCGGAGCTCGGGAGCGCGTCGGGGAGGAGAGGGGGTGGTGGTGGCCGCGGCGAACGGCGTCGGTGGCGACGGGGCTCCGCTCGGTGGAGGAGAGAGGGAGCCAGAGAAAGGGGGGAGAAGGCACGGGGAGAGTGCGAGGCCTGGGAGGGTGCGTGGCGTTGCGGACGGGGTCCAGGGCGACGAGAGGAAGCAGGAGGTGGCCAGGGGGAAGCAGGAGGTGGCCGAGGCCTCTCGGGCGCGCGCCACGCCTCGCCTCTGTTCGTCCTCCTGGCAGAGGAGGAAGATGACAAGGGGGAGGAGGTGGGCTGGGCCGGCCAGATGGGCTGGCCAGCTGGGCCACTGGAGGAGCTGGGCCGGCTCTGGTGGGCTGCACGGGTGAGGCCAGGTAACTTCCTTCTCTCTCTCTTTTATTTCTGTTTTGTTTTATTTAATTTATTTTGCCACTGTTTTGAATTTAAAATAATTCAAACAATGCCAAAAACTCCTCTGAATATTTTATATAGCTAGATGGACTTTTCCAAAAGCTTATAAAATATTTCAGGGGTATTTGAAATTATATTCTAATTATATGAATATAATTCAAATTCAAATAGCTAATGAATTAAATCCAAAGTCCCAAAAATAATTCCTTAAAAATGTTCAATATTTTGGTTGGGACCAGAACCCTTACCAAAAATTATCAAACATTTAAGAAGAGCATTTTGGAGCAATGAATGAGATTTCTAGGGTTTTTGCCCCTCTTTTATTTAAGTTTTTGAGGCTTCCAAAATTCCTCAATTCAAGTTTCGAAAATATAGACATGATGCACACATGAAGCTAGCCTAGAGCATTACCAGAAGCTAGGGATGTGACAATTCACCCCCACTAAACATAAATCTCGTCCCGAGATTCAAGCGTAGGGTAAGGTGAAGGGGGAACGCAAACTAGTATAATCTTCACGATCCAGGGTGCACTTCAGTTGAACGTTGATTCATTCACCATCATTGTCTTGATGTCTTGCTCTGAGAAATCCTGCCAACATGACCTGGAGATAAAGAGACTCTAGAAGGGTCGATCTCCTCGAAGATCGAACAACTCAGGACTAACTCACAGAATGAGACATAGCAACACCTCTCGAGCTGAGAGACGAAGCACACATCTAGAGGGATGGAGTGGAACAAATGATGAGGGTTCACTAGGTAGACAACAATTTTCACGCTTAAGAAGGTGGTGAACGGTTGCCAATGTTGCGAGGAGTTGAGTTGCCATGATACCACGACGAAACATCCTGGAGGAGGTGATTCGTAGATTATTACCTTAAGTGGCAAAAAGAATTACTTTTGATTCAGAGATCATTGAAACTCTTCATACCAGCCTAAGGCAGTTCACAACGATCGTTTGGAGGGGGTCGGTAGAATGGCATACTCGGACTTGGATGATGTGGATTACCTTGTTGAAGACAACGCAATGGATGATTTTTGCTTATCACCGGAAATGGAAGGGACCCATGGTAGAATGGCACATTGGCGGTGCAAGCTGGGAACAAAATGCAAATGCTGGGAATGATTCTAGTAACTGGGGAGAGGCTCAACAATAGAGAGTTATTCCACTATTGGAATGGTTATAGCATTGCCGAGGAAACTGAGAGCACTCCAGTTAGTGTCGATGATAACACCTAGCGCTTGTGCGTGCTCTCAAGAACTTGAGCATTTCCATATTCATCAGGATTTTACCAATATCCGTGTCAAGGATCCTGGCAACACAACTTGCTACCATGATGAATGATGATGGATGATGCAGATGCAAAGGAAGATAACACCTTCTCAGATTTCACCTTAGCGAAGCCAAGGAACAAAATCTGGATGATCGACCGAGAGACATTTAGCACTCCGCTTCTAATGTTCTCCTTGATGTGCTAGCGTAATCCACCCATAGATATGGTTTATATCTAGAACATCAAGTAAAAGGTCGGCTTCGGAATCTCAAAATTCCATAGGGCAACTAGGGAGTAAATCCTACGAAATCCCTATGGGGAGGTGGCCAACTTCCTCAATCAAGATACTACAATAACAGGTCTACCGGATGGGTGTGTTGGCCACGACATCCACCTTACCGATTATCGAGAGACCAATATTATAGTTCTTGGGAAATGTTCCAACCATCATATCTGCCTGAGATTCAGATCTGGTTGGTGTCAGGATATTCCAGACTCATCGAGTCTAGGAAGAAAAACGGAAGTTTGCAACACAAATCGACGAGATGACGTTGCGGGATTCTCGGGAGATGAACTACGATAGCAAGCTCCAAACATGAGCTGGTTCTGCTACAAACATGTGAACACGTTGTCCAAGACAAGCATGACCACAAAGTAGTCTTATAATAAAACACTACCGAGTTCAGGAGGGGGAACCATCAACGAGGATATCGAAGTCCTTACATAAGTCCGGATTAGCTCTTATGAAGGAACTCCTTCTCCTTGAACAAATCAATCAGTGGCTTGGTGTGCTAGGATACACATATGGAATGAAGGTTGCAAGTCTCCAGACCACAGAATACTTCGCACGTGTGCATGACTGACTTGCGATGATTCCAGAGGAAGCAACATTGACTTTCTCGAGTCCACGGCGGCAACTTGCATCAAATGCACATGAACTAGAGGAAGTCACTTCCTTCATCCAAACATATGCTTCATGAGCTAGCATGAACAAATGCTTTCAAAAGTTTCCAATACTAGCTTAATGTTCAACAAAATCATGGAGGAGATAAGGATGTTGGCAATGGGCTCAACAACAATTCATCTGGGTTTCCTTTTAAAAGGAATTCCATAGTTAAGTGAACAAGTGATAGCATTGGTCAGACCAAAGATGTAATGGTGTATGCTCGAGGGATCAACCACGAGTAAGACAACATTACGAATATCGTTGGTTCTGATTTGATTTGACGATAGCCCATACTCAATCAAGGGTTCGGGTAAGATAATAGATCCAACAATCGATCACAGGGATCAATCGATGAAGATATCATCTTTCTTCAACACACACACACACACAAAAAGATATCCCTTAACATGAACTAAGTCGGACAAGCTTTTATCTTCCAACTCTCCAAGTTGTTGTTTAGCTTATCCAACTAGCTCAGGGTATCCAACACGGATTCTTGGAGAAGGGGTGGTTTACAGGAATAAACCAACTTGATCACGAACTCAACATAGCGGTCAGGTGACAACCTGGTAATACTTCTGAGAAGATATTCAGAAAATCACGAACCACCGGTATGTTACTAAGCTCGAGAACAATCTCGCTTTTCAGGGCAAGACGATATGATCAATAGAGCAAAGATTTGAAATGGTCCTAACTCATCGATCGAGGAGTGAACCAGGAGAATGGACTAGGTAGCACGATCAATCTTAGAATGATGATTCAATAACCAACACACTAAGAATGAAATTATTGTCCTTTAACTACCCAGCAACGAGGTTGCTAGGCGTATTGATTTCACACATCACAATTCATTTGTCGGTATTCCGGTTGCATCAACACGAAGACCGAGGAATGACTAATGATGGCAAGAAGTATCACTGTACCAAGAGTTCATAGGATGGTGTGCAATTCCTATAACAATCCCGGTATAAAGATGGTAATACTCCAAGGTAGAACAGAACAAAAGCTGGATTAGCAATTTGATCTGCAAAGCACAACTTCTTTGACCCAATCCTGGATATGGAAGAGGTACTGGAGTTTGTTTCTCCTAGTCATTCTGCGATAGAATGGCTTGACGGACCACAAGAGTAATAGGCATCGATAAACGAACGCACGCATACTCTTGACTATCAATTGATAGACGAGGGTCAGAATGCAACTAAAGAGAACAACTCAAAGGAACATATAATTTTCTGAGTTGTGGATGCATAGATTAGTATGTCGAACCAAGTTCAACATATTTCTTCCGGATAACCCATGCAGAGAGGTAGAACTGGCAGAGTCACGATTTATGAATGGAGAACTCCTCAAGAGTACTCTAATTGTGATTTTTTTTGATCCAATAAACATCTGCCATAAGCGGTTCATAGTATTTGGAAGAAGGAAATACCACGGACCTCAAGGACTATCGCAAAAGTTACTAATAACCTAAGGGAGCTAGCAATTACTATCAACATGAAGTAAGTAGGGTGGATCTCGGGTTCAAAACCCAGAAATAGAATACCTACTACTAAGTGGCATCACGGGATGCTTTCGAGAATAAAGCCAGAATCATCACACTGGGATCACAAAACATTGCTAGATTACTAGGTGACTCCCTAAACACCTAGGCCATAATAGTAACTCCAACATAATGTCAAGGCAATAGAATACCTCAACTCAACAATTAGTGTGATTGAGCTGGCATAAAGGAACATCGAAACCAGAGGGAAAGGATTTTGCAAATGCATCAGACTATTTAGAAACCTGGGATGACTCGGACAGCATAACGGCTGTAAATGCTCAGAAAAGACTTGAGACATTCACAAAAATGGTGGCATAACCACTCAGAAGCACAATATCAAGGTCTCGAGATCAACAGTTAACATACAGAAGTACTAGGAACTGAAACGAGGCTTAAGTCCAACAATCTATAAGTCTACGGATTAGTAACACGTGATCCTGATAGAAAGAAGAGATAGCCTAGTTCTTAATCCCCGTAGAAGAGAAGATGATGACTCAGATCAGAAGGCCATGAGGTATAAGGAGTAAAAAGAGCCTTACGTTCCATCCCACAATCAATTCCCTTATATAACTAAGAATTTCTAGACTCAACTTCGACCAGTTTGGCTTGGTAATCCTACAGGCAGTCAAGCTCTGATACCAACGCTGTCAGGACCCCGACTCAATGCCACATCGATCTAGCATGTAACACCTCATATCACTTTGCGGCCTCACGCACGGTATTCCCACGGGTGTCGCCTTACCTTAGCCCGGGACCGTTTGCGCCTTTTGGCACACGTATATGACAGTGTCGCTAGCATCCATATGATAAGGAGCCCGGGCTGACATGGCTAGTCGTAAACCCAAAGTGGCACAGACTTACAGGGACAGGCATCCATGACCCAGCATCGAACGTGTCGGTCATCAGCGAGTGAATCCAGGCTGTAGCACTGGGCTAGCAGGACTCCGGTGAACCGGGCTGTAGCAGGCTAACAGGACTCCGGTATTCATCGCGTGACATTTCCCCGAAGGGACAGACACAGGAACGAAGAAGGACACATGCCGGCCAGCCTAAGTGTTCCGGAGCAGTAGCAAGCTACCATGGCTCGGTGGAAACACTAGGAGACATTTCCCGGTAAGAGAGGCTACTAAAGATAAACAACTAGATAGTCAGATCCCACACATACCAAGCATAGCAATAACATACACACAATATGCTCGATATGTGCAAATACAACATGGCATCACAACATGACTCTACAACTCAAGTATTTATTCAATAGGCTCCGAGGAGCGAGATATTACAAACAGGGGTCTCACGACCCAACATTCAGAGCATACAAATCAAAGCACAAGCGGAAGCTATCATGTCTGAGTACAGACATCTATAAATGAAAAAGGCTGAGAAGCCTGACTATCTACCAGATCCTGCCGAGGGCACAAGATCGTAGCTGAGGTAACAAGCTAAACGTCGAAGACCACGCGGAATTACTAGTGAGACTGAAGTCTCTCTGCAAAAACATAAAATAGGCAAACGTGAGTACAAATGTACCCAGCAAGACTTACATCAGAACTATCTACATATGCATCATTATCAACAAAGGGATGGTGGGGTTTAACTGCAGCAAGCCAGCTTTGACTCGGTGGCTAACCTGAACTACGACTGCAAGTAACTCTTTTGAGGTGGCGCACACGAGTCCACATATTCACCAACCAATACACCACTATGGAACAGATCCCGTCTCCCTACGAGAACGCCATCCATAGCACTCACGCTTATCTTGCGTATTTCAGAGTATCCACTTTCACTTGTCTATGAACTGATATAAGCAACCCAGAAGTCCTTATCCGCGGACACGGCTATTCGAATAGATGATGTTAACCCTGCAGGGGTGTACTTCTTCACACACGCTCTCACCACTTACCGCCGTTTACACGACATGTACTCGGCAACCTTCAAGCGGAAGCCCAACGTGGGTGTCGGCCACGGCCTACCTAAACACTCGAGTCTCTAGTCCAGGTTTATCGCCTATTCGGGTTCCATCCATGAGGAGATCCGGCCGGAGTTTCGCTCACAGCCCCAAACGATGTGAACAGGGTTCCGTGACACCAAACGGGCGCCCGGTATACCCGGCCACGTGCCTACCGCATCACAGCCCACCCCTCCGGTCAGCGCTGCGCACGGCCTCCAGCATACTACAAACACCAGAAACTACTTGCAACTCCTGGACAGAGGACAAGGGTGATTAAGAAGCCGAGAGGGTCCATTGGTTTCGGGCCCAATGCGTGGTAGTAGCTGAATCATGGATCACAAACACAGAACTCAGTTCCTGAGGACGGCTGCAATGAGACAACCCACCATGTACTCCTACATGGCCTCTCACCGCTACCTTTACCAAATCGTGTTCACACACTTAGCTCACACACAGTAGGACATGTTCACACGCCTCTGATTCATCCCCGATAAATCAGACCTGACTCAACTCTAAGCAATAGCAGGCATGACAAACAAACATGAATGAGTAGGCACAATAGGGCTCAAACAACTCCTACTCATGCTAGTGGGTTTCATCTATTTACTGTGGCAATGACAGGTCATGCAAAGGATAAGGGGTTCAGCTACCGCAGCAAGTAACAAATATGTCGTTGTTGTCCTAATGCAGTAAAAGAGAGCAGGAGCGAGAGAGTGGGATTTTATCGGAATGAACAAGGGGGTTTTGCTTGCCTGGCACTTCTGAAGATAACATTGAGTCTTCATCAGTGTCAACGATCACAACGTCGGAACATCGTCTACCGGGAGGGAACAGATACCGGCAACAGAGAAGAACACAATCAATGCAATGCACAAAATGATGCATGCTATGACATGGCAATATGAATGTGTTTTGAGCTAATGCAACTAGCAACAGATTAAATGAAGTTGGTTTGAATACAAGATTCAAATTCAAACTCCATATGTGATTGTTCAAATGCCATTTAATTGATTTGTGCTAAACAGCAGCTATAAGTTGTTCTAACATGCATGAAAATGGTACAGATGGATTCCTTGAATTTTTCTGATAATTTTTCATATATAACTTGTTTGATTTGGAGTTACGGTTAATTTTCTATGATTTATTGAAGTTTAGAATATATTCTGGAATCATTAAATCATTTAAGATTTATTTAAATTTCAGAAAGGAATTATTGCGTCAGCATGACGTTGGCATGACGTCACAGGTCAACAGGGGCTGGTCCGGTCAAACCTGACGTGTGGGGGCCACACGTCAGTGGCACAGGAGCTAATCCCGGTCAAACCCAGCGCTGACTGGGGTTTGACCAGGGGTGGGGCCCACTGTCAGTGGCTGTGGGTTTAATTAGTGGGGCCATTATCACTGATTAAGCGTGCCACGTCGGCGGTCGCCGGAGTATCGCCGGCGGCGACCATTCCGCACGGCGGCGCGGCTCGGATTCGAGCTAGGGGCGATGGTTTGGCGCGCGGTTTGGCTCATTAGAACGTCCGCGACGCGGCGCGTCCAGCGGTGGCTGTGGCCGCGGCTGGGGTGGCCGGAGCCGACGACGGCGATGGCAAGTGCGGCGGCCGGAGCTTCGGGTTCGAGCGGGGCGAGGCCACAGAGGACGGGAGGGATGGCTAAGGGGCTCACCGAGCTCCTGAAGATGCTAGGAGCACGGTGCCGTGCTCGGTTTCGAGCCTTGCTGGCTGCAGTGACGGCGGCGACATCGCCGGCGGCGTGGGGTTCTCGGCTCGTTGTGAACGGCGGCTAGAGAGGGAGGTAGGGCACGGGGAGAGGGGGAATCGGGTCAAAGGCTCACCGCGGAGCTGCAGGGAGGGTTAGTGGGCTCGGGGGCGCGTCGGAGTGGCCGAATCGACGGAGAAGGGCGCCGGGGCCGAAGCTTGGAGATGATGACGATGGCGGCTGCTCGGGGCCCTTCTGGTCGCGTGAGACGTCGAGGAGGTCGAGGGCGGCACTGCGGAGCTCGGGAGCGCGTCGGGGAGGAGAGGGGGTGGTGGTGGCCGCGGCGAACGGCGTCGGTGGCGACGGGGCTCCACTCGGTGGAGGAGAGAGGGAGCCAGAGAAAGGGGGGAGAAGGCACGGGGAGAGTGCGAGGCCTGGGAGGGTGCGTGGCGTTGCGGACGGGGTCCAGGGCGACGAGAGGAAGCAGGAGGTGGCCAGGGGGAAGCAGGAGGTGGCCGAGGCCTCTCGGGCGCGTGCCACGCCTCGCCTCTGTTCGTCCTCCTGGCAGAGGAGGAAGATGACAAGGGGGAGGAGGTGGGCTGGGCCGGCCAGATGGGCTGGCCAGCTGGGCCACTGGAGGAGCTGGGCCGGCTCTGGTGGGCTGCACGGGTGAGGCCAGGTAACTTCCTTCTCTCTCTCTTTTATTTCTGTTTTGTTTTATTTAATTTATTTTGCCACTGTTTTGAATTTAAAATAATTCAAACAATGCCCAAAACTCCTCTGAATATTTTATATAGCTAGATGGACTTTTCCAAAAGCTTATAAAATATTTCAGGGGTATTTGAAATTATATTCTAATTATATGAATATAATTCAAATTCAAATAGCTAATGAATTAAATCCAAAGTCCCAAAAATAATTCCTTAAAAATGTTCAATATTTTGGTTGGGACCAGAACCCTTACCAAAAATTATCAAACATTTAAGAAGAGCATTTTGGAGCAATGAATGAGATTTCTAGGGTTTTTGCCCCTCTTTTATTTAAGTTTTTGAGGCTTCCAAAATTCCTCAATTCAAGTTTCGAAAATATAGACATGATGCACACATGAAGCTAGCCTAGAGCATTACCAGAAGCTAGGGATGTGACATCGACCCAGTCATCGAAGGCACTCGACTGACTAAAGTATTGATGGATGGCGGCAGTAGTTTGAATATACTGTATGCTGAGACACTGAAAGGGATGGGCATTCCAATGTCCAGACTTAGCGCAAGCAACATGAGTTTCTATGGAGTCATTCCTGGCAAGAAGGCCGCGTCACTCGGCCAGATTGCTGTCGATGTGGTTTTTGGTGATTCCAAAAACTTCCTGCAAAGAAAAGCTGACATTTGAGGTTGTGGATTTCCAAAGTGCCTATCACGCCATTTTGGGCAGGCCAGCTTATGCACGTTTTATGGCTCAACCATGTTACGTGTACCTCAAATTGAAGATGCCTGACCCTAAAGGCGTGATCACTATTACTGGTAATCGCAAGAAGGCGGAAGAGTGCTTTCAGAAAGGCTCAAAGATCGCCGATGCTCAGATGGTGGCAGAAGAGTGGCAGGAACACCAGAGAAATGCAGATCCCTGTGATTTGTTGCGAGCTAAGAAGCCCGCTACAGAATCAGCGTTTCAGTCGTCCGGTGAGACAAAACCAGTTCACATCCACCCGACCGACCCCAACGCTGCTCCGACCAATATCTCCACAACACTCGACCCCAAATAGGAAGAAGCGCTCATCCAGTTCCTCTGTGAGAACTGGGACATCTTTGCATGGAAACCTTCTGACATGTCGGGTGTACCCAGGGGGCTGGCTGAGCACCGTTTGCGAGTCGACTCAAAAGCAAAACATGTCAAGGAACATCTACGATGGTCCGCCGTCCAGAAAAGGAAGGCTATTGGCGAAGAGGTGGCTCGACTCTTAGCAGCAGAGTTCATCCGAGAGATTTACCACTCCGAGTGGCTCGCCAATGTTGTCATGGTCCCCAAGAAGGACAAGTCACTTTGCATGTGCATTGACTTTAAACATATCAATCGGGCCTGCCCGAAAGATCATTTTCCTCTTCCCCGAATCGACCAAATAGTCGATTCGACTGCGGGATGTGAACGATTGTCTTTCTTGGACGCTTATTCCGGGTACCATCAGATCCGTCTATATGGACCCGACGAAATCAAAACAGCTTTCATCACCCCATTCGGGTGCTTCTGTTATGTCACCATGCCGTTCGGCCTCAAGAATGCCGCAGCCACGTTCATGAGGATGATTCAGAAGTGTTTGCTCACTCAAATCGATCGGAATGTGGAAGCATACATGGATGACATTATGGTCAAGTCACGGAAAGGTTCCAACCTGCTGACTGACCTCGCTGAAACATTTGCCAACCTCAGGAGGTATGATATCAAGCTTAATCCATCCAAGTGCACATTCGGAGTTCCTGGCGGAAAGTTACTCAGTTTTCTCGTTTCCGAACGAGGAATCGACGCAAACCCAGAGAAAGTGGGCACTATACTCCGAATGAAACGACCTATGCATGTGCACGATGTTCAGAAGCTTATTGGTTGCTTGGCCGCTTTAAGTCAATTCATCTCTCATCTCGTTGAGAAGGCATTGCCTCTTTACCGACTGATGAAGAAGTCAGACAAGTTCGAGTGGACTCCTGAAGCTGATGCAGTGTTTGCAGAGTTAAAAACCCTGATTTCCACCCAGCCGGTGCTTGCTACCCCGATCAGCAAAGAGCCTTTGCTGCTTTACATTGCAGCCACAGGACAAGTCGTCAGTTCAGTACTTACGGTCGACCGGGAAGAAGAAGGGAAAGCCTTCAAAGTTCAGCGCCCAGTATATTATATTTCTGAAGTTCTGACCCCATCAAAGCAAAGATATCCTCATTATCAAAAACTTGTATATGGGATTTATATGACCACGAAGAAAGTTGCTCACTATTTCTCTGACCATACCATCACAGTCGTCAGTGACGCCCCATTATCAGAGATTCTCCACAACAGGGATGCAACTGGTCGAGTGGCAAAATGGGCGATTGAACTCCTTCCCTTGGATATCAGATTTGAGGCAAAGAAAGCTATCAAGTCCCAAGCAATAGGAGATTTCCTCGCCGAGTGGACTGAACAGCAATTGCCGACTCAAGTTCACTCGGAGCACTGGACCATGTTCTTTGATGGCTCTAAAATGCTGAATGGTTCCGGTGCGGGGGTAGTGTTGGTTTCCCCCCGAGGAGATAAGCTCAGATATGTACTCCAGATTCACTTTGATTCCTCCAACAACGAAGCAGAATACGAAGCACTTTTGTATGGGTTGCGCATGGCCATTTCACTCGGCGTCCGTCGCCTCATGGTCTACGGTGACTCGGATTTGGTGGTTAACCAAGTGATGAAGGAGTGGGACGTCAGAAGCCCAGCTATGACTGGTTACTGCAATGCAGTAAGAAAGCTGGAGAAGAAATTCGAGGGGTTAGAGCTTCATCACGTACCCCGACTGAAAAATCAAGCAGTTGATGAGTTGGCGAAGATAGGTTCTAAGAGAGAAGCCATTCCCAGTGGTGTGTTTTTGGAGCATGTCCATGTGCCATCAGTTCAAGAGGATCCTTTCACCGAAGAAGCCCCGCAGCCAAAAAGTGCCATTGATCCGACTGAAGTCGAGGTCCCAGCCGTGGTCGACCTAATCATGGAAGTTCTGGTTATCACTCCCGACTGGACAGTGCCTTACATCGCGTATATCCTAAGGAAGGAGCTCCCATAGAATGAAGAAGAGGCTCGGCAGATTGTCCGTCGATCCAAGGTCTTTACTGTCATGAAGGGACAGTTGTACAGAGAAAGTGCGACTGGAGTCAGCCAGAAATGCATAATGCTGGAAGAGGGTCGAATGATTCTCAACGACATCCACTCGGGGACCTGTGGCCATCATGCGTCCTCTCGGACCATCGTGGTTAAAGCATACCGAGCGGGTTTTTACTGGCCCAGAGCAAATGAAATGGCGAAAGAGATAGTCGACAAGTGTGAAGGATGTCAGTTCTACTCCAATATGTCACACAAACCCGCCTCATCCTTGAAGACCATTCCAATCGTCTGGCCTTTTGCTGTTTGGGGGTTAGAGATGGTTGGGCCACTGAGAACTGGCAGGAGCGGCTTCACCCATGTACTGGTGGTAGTCGACAAGTTCACCAAGTGGATCGAAGCCAAGCCCATTAAAAATCTTGATGCTCGCACCGCCATCAGCTTCACCAGAGAATTGATATTCAGATATGGAGTTCCGCACAGCATCGTCACTGATAATGGATCAAACTTCGATTCCGATCAATTCAAAGCCTTCTGTGCTTCTCAAGGCACTCGAGTCGACTATGCTTCAGTCGCCCACCCCCAGTCGAATGGACAAGCAGAAAGAGCAAACGGCCTAATTCTCAAAGGACTGAAACCACGGTTGATGCGCGACCTCAAGCACGCAGCAGGCGCGTGGGTCGATGAACTTCCATCAGTTCTTTGGGGATTGAGGACTACTCCAAATCGGTCGACTGGGAGAACCCCGTTCTTTCTGGTCTACGGAGCTGAAGCAATGCTGCCGAGTGACCTGCTCCATAATGCACCGCGAGTCGAACTTTATTCTGAAGTCGAAGCAGAACAAGCCCGGCAGGACGCAGTCGACCTGCTGGAAGAAGAAAGAGATATGGCCATGATCCGATCGACCATCTATCAGCAAGACTTGCGCCGATTCTACACCAGAAATGTGAAGAGTCGAGCCTTCCAAGAAGGAGACCTGGTCCTCCGAGTGGACCAACAGAAGCCACACAAACTCGCCCCTACTTGGGAAGGCCCCTTCATCGTCACCAAAGTTCTCCACAACGGAGCATACCGTCTTTACAACGTCGAGCGCCAGATTAACGAGCCACGAGCTTGTAATGCGGATCTGCTCCGCCCCTTTTACACTTAAGTACTCACTTGGATGAGATGTAATAAAAGTACTCCTGTAGTTTATCTATTAAAGACAAAAGTGTTATAATTTTCCCATTAATTGTTGCCACTTTTGCTTATGTAAGAAATCCCCCGGTGGGTGGCCTAGCTGCGAATCCGTTTCGCCTAAGTTTGACAAAAATCTTCCTCCCACTCGGAGACTTAGCCGCGAATCCGTTTCGCCTAAGTGCTTGAAATCCTACTGAGTGGAGAGCAAACCTCCCACTTGGAGACTTAACCGCGAATCCGTTTCGCCTAAGTGCTTGAAATCCTACCGAGTGGAGAGCAAACCTCTCACTCGGGGGGCTTAGCTGCGAATCTGTTTCACCTAAGTGTTTGAAATCCTACCGAGTGGAGAGCAAACCTCCCACTCGGGGGCTTAGCTGCAGTCCAGTACTCGCCTAAGTGCTTGAAATCCTACCGAGTGGAGAGCAAACCTCCCACTCGGGGGCTTAGCTGTGAATCCGTTTCGCCTAAGTGTTTGAAATCCTACCGAGTGGAGAGCAAACCTCCCACTCGGGGTCTTAGCTGTGAATCCGTTTCGCCTAAGTGTTTGAAATCCTACCGAGTGGAGAGCAAACCTCCCACTCGGGGGCTTAGCTGCAGTCCAGTGCTCTCCTAAGTATTTAAAATCCTACCGAGTGGAGAGCAGACCTCCCACTCGGGGGGCTTAGCTGCAGTCTAGCACTCGCCTAAGTATGAAATTTATTTCGATCCACAAGGAAGACAGGGTGCAGGTCGACTGCTACCTTCTCCTTCTAGCTACGACACAAATACAATGAGAAACAATAAAAATCCTACCGAGTGGTGAGCCTGTCTCCCACTCGGGGGCTTAGCTGCAGCCCAGTGCTCGCGTAAGTGTTTAAAATCCTACCGAGTGGTGAATCCGCCTCCTACTCGGGGGCTTAGCTGCAGCCCAGTGCTCGCCTAAGTGTTTAAAATCCTACCGAGTGGTGAATCCGCCTCCCACTCGGGGGCTTAGCTGCAACCCAGTGCTCGCCTAAGTTTTTAAAATCCTACCGAGTGGTGAATCCGCCTCCCACTCGGGGGCTTAGCTGTAGCCCAGTGCTCGCCTAAGTGTTTAAAATCCTACCGAGTGGTGAATCCGCCTCCCACTCGGGGGCTTAGCTGCAGCCCAATGCTCGCCTAAGTGTTTAAAATCCTACCGAGTGGTGAATCCGCCTCCCACTCGGGGCTTAGCTGCAGCCCAGTGCTCGCCTAAGTGTTAAAATCCTACCAAGTGGTGAATCCGCCTGCCACTCGGGGGCTTAGCTGCAGCCCAGTGCTCGCCTAAGTGTTTAAAATCCTACCGAGTGGTGAATCCACCTCCCACTCGGGGGCTTAGCTGCAGCCCAGTGCTCGCCTAAGTGTTAAAAATCCTACCGAGTGGTGAACCCGCCTCCCACTCGGGGGCTTAACTGCAGCCCAGTGCTCGCCTAAGTGTTAAAAATCCTACCGAGTGGTGAATCCGCCTCCCACTCGGGGGCTTAGCTGCAGTCCAGTACTCGCCTAAGTATTTAAATTCCTATCGAGTGGTGAATCCGCCTCCCGCTCGGGGGCTTAGCTGCATCCCAATGCTCGCCTAAGTATTTGAAATCTTACCAAGTGGTGAATCTATCTCCCACTCGGAGGCTTAGCGGCGGTCCAGTGCTCGACTAAGTACGAAAATCGTTTCGACCTGCAAGATCTGCGAGGCAAAGGTCGACTGTTACCTTCTCCCCCGGGCTTCGGCACAGATACAATGTGTGCTCTGTCAGGACGGCGGTGTGCAGGTCGACTACTACCTTCTCCCTCGAGCTTCGGCACAAATACGACGAGCGTTTCGTCCTGGGTCACAAGGACGCAAGTCGACTGAAATCTGTGCTCCAGCCTGCAAGAGCAAGTCCCAAGCACAAAAATATATTCCGAGCAAAGAACAATGCCGTTCGAAGACAAACGCAAACATATTCAACCGCAAAGCTCAGGCATCAAGTTCAGATAACATCCTACGGATCCAGAAGTGCTCAGGCATCAAGCCTGTTAAAGTTTATCGGTTACAAAAAACCACTCGGCATTCCGAGGCAAATTTAAGGCATCAAGCATAAAAGTTTTTTACTCCTCCGGTGGAGGACTGTAAGGTGCGACGAACTCGTCTAGGTCGATTCCGTCAGCAATCCGAGTGGCAGCTGCAATGAATGTCTCCATGAAGGATCGGAAGTCATGCTTCTTAGTATTGGCCACCTTGAGGGACGCCAGCTTTTCCTCTCGTGCGTCTTTGCAGTGAACACAGACTAAAGGCAGAGCTACATCAGCACCGCACCTGGCAGAAGACTTCTTCCACTCTTGCACTCGGCCTGGGACTTCATTCAGTCGAGTCATCAAAGACTCGAGGTCATTCTGAAGCGTCTCCCCTGGCCAGAGTGTCGTGTCAATTCGCGACGCTGCTGCCTTCAGTCGGGCCAGATAATCCACCACACCAGCGACGCGAGAATCCAGTCGAAGCACATTCATGGCAGCTTCATCCTTCCTTGGAGAGTTGATAGGATCCAAGCCTGTCTCCACTCGACTGGTCTCTTCCTCGAAGTTTTGGCAGAATTCTGTGAACACAAGTCAGACATGAACCAACAGTTCCGCGACGAATCAACAGTGACAAGTCAGTTGAGTCAAAAACATTACCTTCAAGCATGAGGAACAACTAATTGGCGAGCCCTCCCAGATAAGCTTCCAGATCGTTCTTCTTCCCCACCAGTTCATTTGCCTTGTCACTCAGAGCAATCTTGTCGTTCTTCAGACGGCTGACTTCCTTGTTGGCCGCGTCAAGAGCAGCTTTCAGGTTGATGTTCTCCTCTTCGAGTTTGCCGACTGAAGCCAACTTTTCTTCCGCAAGCTTCGTTTTATTATATACAGCCTTCTGCACCTCAGCAAGTTCCTGGTCCTTCTTGATCAGAGCCGCCTTCGTTTTCTCTGCAAAAATGGCAAGGAGGTCAGAATCAATAAACGGGCAGAAAGATAAAAACAATCGTCAAGATCTCACCAATCGTACCTGTTGCCTCGTCCTTCGCCTTCTGAAAGTTCTCCGGGACAAGTTTTAAGTCGAGGTCGAGCTGGATATGTTTCTTCTCCAACTTAGTATAACAGGCCACGAGCTCGCAAGATTTCTGCAAAGAGATAGTCGACAGACATTAAAGAGAAGTTACTTCCGAGTGACTAAGGAAAAAAAAGACAGTAACGTTTCTAAGACTATAGTCGAATCAAAATATTCAATAGTAGTCTCGGGGACTACACCCAGTGGGTGCACTCAGCGTGCCCCCACTAGTTCTACCGACTCGATCCGATCAGTCGACCGAGAGGAACAAAGAGATTATGGTCTCATCTTAGTCTACAAAAGAGAGAGAGAGAGAGAGAGAGAGAGAGAGAGAGTTCTTCAGACTATAGTCGACTGCTAGCAGTCCACCATAGTCTCGGGGACTACACCCAGTGGGTGCACTTAGCGTGCCCCCACAGGTCCTAATGTTCCACTCGACATGGTCCGACCAGACCGAGTGAAGAAATTTCAACTATAAAGACTACAGTCGACTGCCCGCAGTCCACCATAGTCTCTGGGACTACACCTAGTGGGTGCACTCAGCGTACCCCCACCTATCTACAAACCCAATCGACACACCCACTGGGTGTACAGACACAAAGATTTCTGGAAAGAAAATCTTCAGATAACATATCCTAACAGAACAGGCGGTTGCCAACTAACCTGGACATTGCTCTGAAGGGCAGAGCTTGCATCATAAGCCGCTTGGCTGGCTTCCCGGATCGCCTTCACTTGCTCCATCATAATCCCCGCCTGGCATATAGCCTCCTTAGCAGCGCCCGCCTAGTCCTTTGGGACGTGGTGTGTGGCGAAAAGGGAGGGCGGTTCGGCAGTCGAGACAAAGGCCGGACGCTCGTCAGCGGCATGGCGAAGGTCACAGAATGCCGAGCGGCGTCGCCACCCTCTTGAACCGGTGCCTCAGGTGCCGACGCAGTCCGAGTGGCCCTGCCAGCCGAGTCCTTTCTGCTCTTCCTCGCCTTCAGAGGCACCTCGTCATCATCATCAGGGAGATCAATGACGTGGCGAGGAGCTGCAAGATAAATCCAGAGTTGGAACACGAAGATCCAGTCGACCAAAGTAAAAACTACAAGAGAACATACCAGGGTTGGAGGTGACAGTGTCTTCCATTTCTTGGTCGCCATCCTTGGCGGAGGTCTCGGAGGTAGCAGCACTGCAGATTTCAGAAATCAGTCGGTTAGTCGATGAGTCGACCGGAAGTTCACTTGAGCTGAACAAAGAAACACAAATCCTGTTGTTACCCGGAGATGGTGGGAATGCCCATTTTCATTTTGGGCAAGGCCTTCGGCGGCTTGGACGACTCTGCCCGCGGATGCTTCGGCGCTTTTTCAGTCGGCGCCGGAGAGGCCGTCCGAGGGCGCTTTGTCGACGGCACAACGGGCGCGACCGCTTTGCCGCGCTCCCTCGCTGGGTCATGGGCGAGCTTGGATCGCCTCTCCGTGCGAGGAGGATCGACTTCCATTTCCTCCTCCTCCTCGCTAGAACCGTCTTCATCCTCTTCCCCCTCGTCGTTAGATTTCCATTCCCCCTCCTCGCTTTCGCCTCCACTCACCTCCCCTTCCTCGGCTTGTTCCTGGGCCCCGTTGGGCATCGAGTACATTTCAGTCATGACCTAGAAGACAACAAACAAGACAAAAGTCAGTTGGTTGATTTCAAACAGTCAGAATGGAAAGAAAAACAGAATCGCAGTTGGAAATGTAGTATTGGACCTTGTCAACTTCATATGATTGGTCGAGTGGAACGACCCTCCTGGCTCCTCGGGGGTTGTCCTTGTTCCCCGTAATGCTTCCCATCCACCGCTCCAGTGTGACGCCGTCGATCTCCTCCGGGTGGATCCGAGTGGTGTCCTCAGTTCCAGAATACATCCACATAGGATGGTCTCGGAATTGGAGCGGCTGGATGCGCCGCCGAAGGAAGACCTCTAGGAGGTCCATACCAGTCACCCCGTCGCGGATGAGCTGCACGACGCGCTCGACCAGCATCTTCACCTGCGCCTTCTCCTCCGGGACCACCTCCAACGAGGAGGGCTTCCTCACTCGTTCCATGGAAAAGGGAGGGAGCCCGATCGACTGCCTCGGCATCGGCTGGTCCTTGCAGTAAAACCAAGTCGACTGCCACCCTCGGACGGAGTCGGGCAAAACCATGGTCGGAAAAGAACTTTTCCCCCTCAACTGGATCCCAAGGCCCTCGCACATTTGAATCACATGTGTCCTCTCGTCATTCGGATTGGCTTTTTTCACCGTCTGGGAGTGATAGGTGAAGATGTGCTTAAAGAGGCCCCAGTGAGGCCGACAACCCAAGAAGCATTCGCACAGAGACACGTAAGCGGCGAGATACACTATGGAGTTGGGTGTGAAGTGGTGGAGTTGTGCCCCAAAGAAATTTAGAAACCCCCGGAAGAAAGGGTGGGGCGGCAAAGAAAACCCACGGTCAACGTGGGTGGCCAGAAGAACACACTCACCCTCCTGAGGCTGTGGCTCTGACTCTCTCCCCGGGAGCCGCCCCGATCCATGGGGGATCAACCCTCTGTCGGCCAGGTCGTCGAGATCCGCCTGAGTGATTGTCGAGCGGATCCAGTCGCCCTGGATCCAGCCCGGCGGCAAGCCGGTCCTTGATGAGGAGCCGCTCTGACTGGTTCCCCCCCCCCATTCGCCTTCGCCGTCGCTTTCTTCGCCCGCTCCAGAGCCGCCGTCTTCTCCTTCACCATCGTCACCGGCGGAGCACGCGCGAGGCAGCGGCATTGAGGCAGAAGCTAACGCGGCGGAGAAATCTGGAGAAGAGGAAGGAATGAGGGTGCAGTGTTGAAAAACTCCCATCCGGCGCTTTATATAAGGCTGCTTCCGAGTGACTGACGTGTGGGCCCGGACGATCCTGTCAAATCCCGCAACAGTCGCTCGTGCGATACGTAGCGAAAAATGTGGCGTGGAGATCGAGGCGTCCCTGCCTTATCCCATCCGATTGCTGCCGCCTCACCCTGTCCCGCGTGCTTCCCAAAATTCGAATCCCGCAGAATCCGCGAATTGCAGAACGACTCGTCAGACAGAAGATCCCCTCCGTTCTGACACACGGAGCTCCCCAAGCGAAAAACTTCACTCGACAGATATAAAGAATGGATCAAGGCGACTGAAAAAGAAGTTGATGTCGTCACCTAAAAATTCATTGATCCAAGGCAAGACATACTCGTAGCACGAGAAATGGGTCGGAAGGATTATCAACTCCTTCCCCACTCAAACCTCGATCCATTCGGGGGCTAATGATGAAGCTATGTACCTAGGGTAGGGTCATGGACCTGTCTAAGCTACCCTACCCAAGGACATCTCTAGAAGAAACTACCTGTCAGTCGACTTAAAGGTGATACATTCGACTGACTCGAGGACACTCGACCATGAAGCTAATCACCTGACCATGAAGCTAACCACTCGACGGCCAGGAGATCTAAAGTCACTCTGCGTGTAACGGTCTGTCATAAGTAGCCTTTATGGTCTTCATAGCACTTTATGAGGGCGTTACCAGTAACCCCCTAACTTAATGTACTTTAAACCCGCATAACTGAGGGCCGGAGGGGTCTGGCGAACTCTATATAAGCCACCCCCCTCCTCAGTGTAAAGGGTTCACACCCTTGTAACTCACACGCATATAATCCAGTCGACCGCCTCCGGGCACCGAGACGTAGGGTTGTTACTTCCTCCGAGAAGGGCCTGAACTCGTAAAACTCTTGCGTGTACAACTACTCCATAGCTAGGATCTTGCCTCTCCTTTAGTACCCCCCCCTACACTACTGTCAGACTTAGAACCACGACAGCACCCTCCAAGTCGGTACTCATTTGTTGTTCTCACACGCGTCAAAAGCTTGTCTCCTTTTAAGAATATGTATATGTATAAGTAGTAATAATATGGTTGTGTGTATCCTGCGATGTTAAGGCCGGGGTAATCCTCTTTTTGAAAAAGAAAAAAAATGAATGGAAATGTATATGTATATATAGGCACGAACATTTGTTTTAGAAAGTTTTTACAATAAAAGCATTATTTAGAAGTGCATGCTTCTTGGTGCCAGACATGAATCACCCCTGGATAGTTCCTGCTCCAATGATTATACCTAAAGGAATGCAGTCAGTCTCTCAGCCACCCCTCGCTAGCTAGCGCTCTGCTCCCCTCGCTAGCGCTCCGTGTCGGCCGCCACTCCGGCGCCGGCGGCCACCTTCGCGCCGTCCCCACTCCGGTGGCGGCGCTCACCCCCGTCCCGTCGCTATGGCCTCTCGTGTCTCCCTCTCGGGCTCGCTCTCGTCGGGACACGGCTCGTCGTCAGTGCCCCGGGCGGATCTGGCGCCTCCATCCTCGCCGGCACTGACTCCTCGTCCAGATCCCTCCCCGTCCACGTCGGTGCAGCCGCGTCCCCTGCTGCGCTCCATCATCATGCCGCTTGTCCTGGGCACGGCCTTTGGCCCGATTGTCCAGGGGGAGGCGGGTGGTCCATCGCGTGTCCCTGCTCCGCGGCGGACGGAGGAGGCTTGGCACACCAAGGTGCGTCGCCGCCCGCGGGCTCCGCTTGGTCAGGATCGGCGTCCAAGGCATCGCCTTCCGCCTGATCGGCCTCGTGCGCTGCCGGCCCCACGTCCACCGCCCTCCTCGCGCCTTCTGGTGGAGTTGCATGGTTGTTGTTACAACTTTGGCAGTGACGGGCACATCTCGGTGGATTGCTCGAACCTGCCCTACTGTGTGCGTTGCCGTGGCGTTGGTCACATCTCACGCAGGTGTACCAGGCCACGTAGTCCTTCTCCAGTGGATCAGCCTATGTAGCCACCTGCTTTGCACCGTCGGGTTGGGGATGCCGCTCCCTCGTCGCCTCGACGCTCTGCCTCTTTGCAGTCGCTTCCCCCACCGCCGCCCGACCCTCCGCCTCCGGGCACCGTCTGGCTATGGAGTGATGTGGTGTGGGAGCCTGCCCAGGGCTCTCTGCAGGCCGCCATGGCGACTGTTGGGCTGGAGTTCTTGGTGCCCTTTGGTCAGCACGTGTCGGTGCGGCCGGCGGCGGTGCCTGCCCAGGTGGAGCTGGAGGACCCTGTGGAGGCCTATTTCCTACAGGCATCTGATGACATATGGCAGATGGAGGCGGAGCATGCTCGGGCCGTTCTGGTCACGGTGACTGGCAACAGGCCTACAGTGGATCTAGCATCGGCGGCGGAGGCCCTGCACGCCGCGTTCGATATTGGTCCGGCAGATATGTCCATCCGGTCATACTTCCCGGACGATTTCCTCGTGTTGTGCCGGGACGGAGAGATCCGTGATAGGATGGTTCGCGCAGGCCACACGAGTTCCTCATGGTTCAAGGTCAATCTCCAGCCATGGAATAGGCAGGCGCATGCGACGCCGGCTTCGCTGCCTTTCCTTGTCCCGGTCGCCTTGCGCGGCGTGCCTGCGCATGCTTGGAACCAGAGGGCGGCCAGTGTGATCTTGTGCGGTTTGGGATATGTTGTTGGTGTGGATGATAGTACTTCTCGGCACTTGGACATGGCGGACTTTCGAGTTTGGCTTCGTACGGACCGACCGCGGTGGATTCCTCGGCACCAGCTGCTCTTCATCGATGAGCCAAGGCGGAATCTTTGGGCGGAGGAGATCGGCCACCAGGCGCCTGCGGGACGTTGGGCCAAGACTCTCTGGTACCCTATCGACATCACCGTGCTTGCAGAGCCGGTGTTGGTGGACGCTGGAGATGTTGGCGGCTGGCGACCCCCGCCTCCACCGCCGCCATCGTCGCCTTCCTCTGGCAATGATGAGCATGTGCCTGGATTTGGCCTTCATCGGCCAAGGCGGGGTTCGGCCGCTGGCAGCTCCTCGACCAGCATGGTGGGTTCATCCTCGTCGGCGGTGCCGCCGCCGGCGGGGTGTCAGGTTCAAATTGCATCGGATCCGGTCCTGTCTTCGGTCAGCAACAGTTGTGTGGGGGATGTCATCGGGTTGCGTCCGCAACATGCTTTTGGACTGGTTGCTGTTGTGGAGTTTTGCCAGCCAATCAGGGCTCGGCCTGAGTCGCCTGTGGGTCCCGTCGTTGATCAGCCTGTCTCCCCTTCCTCGGTCCAGCTGTTGAGACGGACCAGGGCCGGCAGGCTTGGCTGTGCACCCGAGGTGGATAGGCCTGGGGATCTGGTACCTGCTGGGGACCTGCACGGCAGCGATTCCATCCTGATTGGCTCCTGCCATATCTCCCTGGTGGGCCTGCTGGTGGAAGACAGAAGCAGCTTTTCTGGAGATTCCTGGGCCCTGGACTCGTTGTCTCACTAGTTGGATAGCGACGCGTGCGAGTACGGACGAAAGGAACAGGTGGAGGCTATGGAAACTTTCCAAGTGTGCCTACCGGATGAGAGTTGCACCCATGCAACATGCATGGAACGTAACATGGAGCAGGGGAGTGGGCCAATGCATGTGCCCACTTCTCCTGATGAACCTGAAGATGGGCAGTTCCTGGTCATGCCGGGCCATGGGACCGCTACTGCTGTTGATGATGGGCTGGTCCAGGCCACGCCGCCGAGGTCTGGTGGTGGCATGTTGCTGCATGGCGATGTTGAGAGCATGCATGCTGAGATGTGCAGAAATCTCTCTCCATTCTTGCCGCTCCTAACAACTCGTGCATCTGTGGTGCAAACGCGTAACCCAAGGAAGAAAAGAAGATTGGATGTCACGCCAAGGAGGAGTGCGAGGCTGGCGAAGCACGGGGCATCCAAGCAACAACAGGTGCTCATTAGGAAGCTCTGTTTGGCGCATGAAGGGGAGGTCATCTCGGAAGAAGATCTAAGGATGTACGTGGATCTGTTTTCCTGCCCGCTTTCCGACGTGCACATCGACGTTGTGCTTGCCTTATTTGGGTGGGAATCACCGGCTTTGCCCCTATAGGCGATGGAGGTGTGTTAGCACACACGCTGGTGGCTTGGTTGGTGCTTGCAATGAATGTGCAACCTTTGAGGATGATGGTGTGGAATGTCCATGGGCTAAATGCGCCTGCTCGTCGGAATGCGGTTTTTCAGGTGGTGACTCAGGCTTGTCCAGCCATAGTGTGTCTACAAGAAACCAAATTGCATGATGTATCGTTGAACGTTGTACGGCAATGCATCGGTGCTAAATTTGAGAAGTTTTTCTATTTTCCTGCATCTGGAACGCGCGGTGGGATTTTGGTGGCCTGGGATGCCACGATGACTCAGCTCTCTAACCCGCACTATACCGGCCATACATTAACTGTGCTTGTCAAATGCCCTGAGGATGAGCAGCCCTGGTGGCTCACATGTGTGTATGGGCCACAAAAGGAGGACGAGAAGGTGGAGTTCCTATAGGACTTGGTCGATATTCGTGACCTACACGTGGGGCCTTGGCTCGTGGCCGGAGATTTCAATCTCATCACTTGTGAGGAGGATAAGAACAATGCCTTGATCAACCGAAGGATGATGGGGAGGTTTCGCGCCAAACTTAATGCATTGGAACTCAAAGAGATTTATTTGAATGGCAGAAGATACACCTGGTCAAATGAACAAAGAGTGGCCACCTTGGAGAAGATTGATCACGTGTTCGTCTCAAATGACTGGGACGAGGCCTATCCAGCAAGTTTTCTTTTGGCGCTGGGCACGGCTGTGTCTGATCATTGCCCGTTTGTGCTTGATATGAATGTGAGTATCAATATGAAGATCCGTTTCAAATTTGAGTCGTTTTGGACTCAAGCCGAGGGTTTCATGGATGTGGTCAAGCTGGCTTGGTCCACCACACCTGCGGCCACCAATGATTACCTCACGCTGCATAACAAGTTGAGAGCAACTGCGGTGAGCCTCCAAAGGTGGAGTGACTGTTGGATCAGAAATGTGAAATTGCAAATAGTGATTGCGCTTGAAGTTATCAAACAACTGGACATCGCCATGGAGACAAGAGGATTATCTGACGCCAAGAGGGCGCTGAGGAATTGCCTTAAGAAAAAGCTACTGGGCTTGAGCTCTCTGGAGAGGACGATAGTGAGGCAGCGATCAAGGCTATTGCAACTGCGTTGAGGGTGACAGAAACACTAGACTTTTCCACCAACAAGCTAGTCATAGACAGAGAAAGAATATCTTGAGAGCAGTGAAGCACAATGGCAACTTATACTCTGGGCAAGATGAGGTGGCATCGGCGATGCACGCATACTTTGGTGCGGCTTTTGGTGCTCCGGTGGCTAGGTCACATGCCCTTAATCTGGATATGTTGGGATTGCCGCACCTGGACTTAGAGCATTTGGAGAATCCATTCACGGCTGAGGAAGTGGAGAAGGTGATTAAGAGCATGCCCATGGATAAAGCTCCGGGACCGGATGGGTTCACTGGTAGATTCTATGCAACTTGTTGGGACATTATTAAGGTGGACTTCATGAAAGCGATGGACAGTTTTTACAAGGGGGATATGAGAGGTTTGGCCACAATCAATAAGTCCCTCGTCTCACTTTTGCCCAAGAAGGAGGGGGCTTTGGAGGTGAGTGATTTCCGGCCTATAAACCTTGTCCACGGGGCCATTAAGATCTTTGAGAAAGTCCTGGCTTGTCGATTGTTGGAGGATCTTCCCAAGCTAGTTGGAAACCACCAAAGCGCGTTTGTCAAGGGCAGATCGCTGCATGACAACTTCATGCTTGTGCAGAGCATGGCACGCCGTTTGCATGCTTTGAGGAGTTCAACTGTGCTGCTCAAGTTAGATATATCAAAAGCTTTTGACTTCGTTCAGTGGCCGTTCCTTATTGAGGTTTTGCATCAAATGGGCTTCGGGCCGAGGTGGAGGTCTTGGATATGCGGGATACTTGCAATTTCGACCACCAAGATCATGGTGAATGGCGATCTGGGAGACACGATCTACAACTATAAAGGGCTGCGGCAGGGTGACCCGATCTCCCCAATGCTCTTCATTCTAACAATGGTGCCCCTGCAAAGGATGTTCGAGGTGGCTATGGGTAGAGGAGTTCTGTTCCCCCTGGCGCATGTTGGTATGAGGAAGCACTTATCTATCTTTGCTGACGATGTGGTACTTTTTTTCAAGCCGAATCCAATGGACCCGGAGGTGTGTAAGTCTCTGTTTGACCTTTTTGGGGAGCCAACAGGGCTGAAAATTAACATGCGCATATCCGCGGCACTATGTATCAGGTGTTCCGATGAGGAGATTGCAATGGCATGCAATGAGTTGCAATGCCCCTTGGGATCGTTTCCGATCAAGTACCTTGGGCTACCACTATCGCTAAGAAAGCAATCAGCGACGCAGCTGCAGTTTCTGGTGGATCACATGGCAAATCAACTTCCAAAGTGGAAGGCAGCTCTTATGCCCAAGAGTGGACGTTTAACTCTTGTGCAGTCTGTCCTATGTGCCATGCCGATCCATGCTATTGTGGCTTTGGACCTCCCTGCGAAAACTATCGCGGCGATGAACAAGATTTGTCGTGGTTTCTTATGGTGCCGAAGAGATGAGGCAAACGGTGGCAATTGTGATGTTGCATGGGACATGGTGTGCACGCCCAAGTGGGCAGGTGGTTTGGGGCTGCCAAATCTAAGATGGATGAATATCGCCATGCAAGCTCGCTGGCCGTGGCTCAAGAGGACTGACGAGTCAAGACCATGGAATGAATTCAGAATCAAAGTTGCGGAAGAAGCAAATATGTTGTGCCAGGCAGCCATGAGGAGTAACGTGCGGTCGGGACGAACAACACTCTTTTGGGAGGACCGATGGTTACATGGACAGAGAATCCAGGAATTAGCACCGCGAGTCTATGATCTTGTGCAACCCCGCACTCGGAAGTTGAGGTTGGTAAGTACGGCCATGGAAGACGGGTCTTGGGCGATGGACATCAGCCCCAACTTTGGACTTGAGACCTTGCATGAGTTTCTAGCACTATGGCAAGTGGTCAATGGTTGGGAACTTTCTGACGAGGAGCCGGATGAGATAACATGGTCATGGGAGAACAATGGGAAGTTCTCTGTGAAGTCGGCGTATGCGGCTGGTTTTTGGGGCCGGGAGGTGATCCCAACGGTGGACCTGACATGGAAATCACGTGCTCCTATGCAATGCAGGTTTTTCACATGGCTGGCCATGAAGGACAGATGCTGGACCTCGGATCGCCTTGCGCGCAGAGGCCTACCTCACCAGGCTGCATGTCCTTTTTATGATCAAGAGGAGGAAACGATCAATCATCTACTACTCACGTGTGTTTTTGCTCGGACAGTTTGGGCAGCGATCTTCGTTGCGTTGGGGACACCGAGTTGGATCCCTACTGCCCAAGACTCGCTGGTGGAGTGGGCCGTCGACAAGCGTGGATCGAACAATGTCAGCACGAAGGATCTTCGCACCATCTTCGCACTGACTTGGTGGGAGTTGTGGAAGCATAAAAATGCCATTGTCTTTGAGGACGCGCAGCCTTCGGTCGAGCAGTTGCTGAGAAAGTTGTGTTATGAGGGTTCCACTTGGTCCTCCACTGGGTTATTGAAAGGGAATGTAATGTCCTTCTTTGCTAGGGTAGAGAGGTGGGTGAGTGATGAGGATTAGCATGTAACAAAAACCCTGTAAACTATGGTGGAGGCATTCTTAGCCTTTCTTCTTTAATACTCCCTCCGTCCGGAAATACTTGTCGAAGAAATGCATAAAAATGAACGTATCTAGAACTAAAATACATCTAGATACATCCATTCCTCCGACGAGTATTTCCGGACGGAGGGAGTATATGATATGCACACTTGTGCATATTCGAGAAAAAAAATTATACCTAAAGAAAAGAGACGAGGATTCCTTCATCTCCTTAACATTAGCGGGTCGTATTAAGTTCCTGAAAAACTTGGCTGTGGCTCCTCCGTACAAAAAAGAAAGACAATGTTAGCTGAGACGTAACCATGTGCACGCACAATCAACCATGTTTGCATTTGAGAGGCCTGACCGTGCACCACACTGTAGTACTAGCGCCGTACGGATACAAACAAAGGCCTAGCCGAAGAACAGTGGAGTCCATTACTGCCGTTAGGTGAAGCGTTTATGTCCTCGCGTAGTCGCGTGAGTGCATTTGCTGATCCGCAGAGTGCAGACTGTACTGGTATTACTACGACGCTGCACAACGTAAATGTAGTACGTAGTAGGTTTCCTTTAATCAGTACACCTGCACATGCTGCAATTAGCGGCGATTTGCGACAAAAAGAGGAGTGCGCCGGAGCATTTTGCAGATCGTAGAATCGGGACTAGGAGGATAATTGGTTTGATGTCAATATTTGACATTGCCAATACTTGGCAACCAACAATTGGTAATATCAAAAGTTGCCAATAATTGACAACTTTGTGTGAGGTTAGCAAGTAAACATGATAGTCAACCAAACACTAGCCAATGTCATGCCAGTTTTTTCACATCAAACCAATTAGATAAACTCCAACGGGGCAACCCATTTCGTCCGCCGTCGTCCGTTTGAGTCGGCGCAGACAAAAGTGGAGGCTCAACGCGCCGACCCAAACCTAAAACGCGTCCGCGCCAACGCATTTGCGGCCCAAATTTGCGCCCCAAATGCGTCGGCACGGACGCGGAACGGACGCCACGCGCGCCTTCTTGATGTCCGTCGCGGCCCCACGTGGCGGTCACCCAACTACCCGCCCCCTCGTCGGTCAGCTTAATTTATGACCCCGGACCCACGCGTCAGCGACGGCGGTCGTCCTTTTTTAAGCCGATCGTGTGGCGGGGCCGTCCTCATCCACTTCCCGTCCCTATCTAGGCCACGCTCGCTCTCTACCCCAGTCACCCCAGCCGTCTAAATGGGGCTCTTCTCCGACAGTAGCAGCAGCAAGTTGAAGGGCAAGGCCCTCGCCGTACCCTGCCCCGCGGAGTTCACCCCACCTCCGCCTGCGCCGGCGAGCCGGCAAAGGCAGCGGGTGAACGTGCCCATGCACTAGGCGGTGTGGCACTGGCGCCATCGCGTGCCGCTGCACAGGCGGCGGCATTGCCAGCGCCGGCACAGCTCACGCCCGACATGGCCGCGCTCTGGAACACGGCGTTTAGCTGGGCCGGTCCGATGCCGACGCTCATCGACCTCACTAACCCCGAGGACGACAACGTCGCCGCCTAGGGCAGCGCGCCGACTCCTAGTTTTTAGTTTGTTTTTTAATTTTCTTAAATGCTAATATGGATGCGTGGACTCCCGTCGGCCTTCGTGGTCGGCTTTAATGTTTAATTATTTTAGTTTTTATGTAAATATGCATGCATTCGTTTTTTTATGCCGTTGAAATGGGCGGCGCCAGCGTTGGGCGCACGCGCCGACTCAAACGCGGAAGCGGACGCCCGTGTCCGCCTGGCTAACCCAAACGGACAAAAAACAAAGGAAATCGCGGGTCGGCCCGTTGGAGTTGCTCTTAGGCCAACTCCACCGCGCGACCCTATCCTGTCCGACCCCGTCCGTTTGGGGTAAAACGGACAAACGAGGCGGCCCAGCGCGCGGGAGCAAACATACTTTTGTCCGTTTTGTGTCCTCTTTCGACCCATCCGCGGCCCAAGTTTGTGCCGCTTTTGGGGCGAAACGGACAGCGCGCGGACGGGCGGGACGCACGCGCTTGTACGTCCCTGGCCCGCGTGTCGGTGACACAGAGCAAACCCCCCTCCCTCCCCGCAGCCCCTTTGGCGCCATTCCCCCCCCCCCCCAAACCCTCCCACGTCCCGCCCGTCCCACTCCCTCCCCCGTCCATGGCCGACGCCCAGCCGAACTCAGGCGGGTTGTCCGTCGACCCGCCCGTAATGGCCAAGAAGAAGAAGGGCAAGGCGCCAAGGAAGCCGCGGTCGGAGTGCACACCGGAGGAGATCGCCAAGTTGGACGCGGAATCGGCGAAGAGGAGGAGCCAGAGGGCGGTCGTCAAGATCAACGTCGCCGGGGCCAAGAGAGCTGCCAAGCGCGCTGCGATTGAGGCCGCCCGGCACAAGGCCGAGGTCGAGGAGAAGGAGGCCATCGTCAGCAAAGCGCATGCCCTTCTCATGGCCGGCATTTGTCGCCCGCCCTGTTTCTCTGGAGGGGCCGTCGGTCCGGCGAGCACAGGGTCGTCGGTCGCCCGGCCTCCGCACTGCGAGTCGCCGACGTCGCGGACCACGCCCTTGTCGCCTGGCTTTCCTCCGCCAAGGAACGAGGCCCAGACCCATTTCGGGGGGTCGCCGGACATGAGCGTGATCGCGCCGTGCACACCACGCACCTCGGCCGTCATCGACCTCAACGTCACCCCTGGGTCCACCAGCGACGGCCGGCCGTCCGTCGAGATGCAAAGAAAGCAAGCACGGCCGCCGTTTACCTGCACCATGCCGTCCCCCCCGCGTCTTGTTCGGCGAAATTCCAACCCCAACGGCACCGGTCGACGACCCCTACTACGACCAGTTCATGGAGGAAGTGATCTACGACGGCGGCCACGTCCCTTTCTACGACCCCGAGGGGACCCAAAGTCAGGATGGTCACGGCCAGTTCACTGCCGATGAAGAGGCCGACGACCGTGCTGACTACGACCATGGTGACTTGTGGCATGAAGACGATGACATCTATGTCGAAGGTGATGGTGAAGAAGAAGAAAGCAATGACGTTGACATTAGTAGTGCGCCATTGTTCATCGACGAGCTGACACAAAGAGCGGAAGCACAAAAGAAGAGGAAGGGCATTCGCACGGGTTCATACACACAAGATGAGGACAAGTTGATTTGCCAAGCTTGGATGGAGATTAGCCAAGATCCAAGGACCGGCGCGAAACAAAAGGGTATTGTTTTTTGGACGAGAGTCCACAAAACATTCCATGAAAGGAAGATGTTTGAGCCCTACCAATTTGAAAGCAACCGTGGCGTCGGCTCGATTCAAAAGAGATGGTTGTTCATCCAACAAGAGTGCAACAAGTATCAAGCCGCATTTTAGAGCGTTCAAGCACGACCCGTGAGTGGTACTGTCGTTGGAGACATGGTATGCTCTCATTCTTTGCCCTTTACTTGCTACGGCCATGAAACTTCGGCCCTGTACATGTTTGCATGGTCACTTGTTGTTCATCATATGGTGTAGGCATTTCAATCTTTGGAGGCATTCAAGGCCCGGCACAATGACAAGCCGTTTACTCTTACGCATTGTTGGACTATGATCAACAATTTCCCTAAGTTCAAAGACCAATATCGTGAACTCCAAAGGAAGAGAGGCCTGAAGACGGCCAAGTTCGCCGGAGGTGGAGATGGCGAGGTGTTGAAGAGGCCGAGGGGCAAGGTTTTCGAGTCGATGAGTCGATGGGTCGCTCCGAGGGGGCGACTCTAGACTAGTCGTGACTAGTCTAGACTCACGGTCGATGAGTCGACATTGCGACGAGTCGATGTGAGTTAAGCAGCAGCAGCCAGGGGAGGAGCACAAGTGCACAACAGCAACAGCAGCAGCAGCCAGGGGAGGGGAGCAAAAGCCCAAAGAAAACAGGAAAGACTGAGAGATGGGCCACATGGGCCACTAGTTATGCACTTTCCTGTGGCCCAAAAGCCCATCTAGTAGCTATATACTCCTCCCGTGACCTAATCCACCATCCACACTCCCTCCTCCCTCACCACAGCCGCCACACACATTCTGCACACAACCCTAAAACACCTCCCTTCTCCTCATGACCTTAGCCTTCTCTGATTCTCCCTCACCGCAGCATCCCTTATGCCTCAACAGCAGAGTAGATCCGTCAAGGGAAAGCAACGGTGGAAGCAGGCGCATGAAGGGATGCTTGCCGGAGTACTGGGGGACGTTGGGGTCGTCGTCTCCAAGCCCCAGAAGCAGCCACGGCGATGATGCAGCGAGGAACAATCAGTAGCAGAGACCTCTGACGGCAGGTGGGGCCCAAAATAAGTGAGCCGCTCGACCCAGAAACAGCGACTAGTCGTGACTAGTCGAGACTAGTCGCGCGAGTCGCTCGACTCATCCCAGGAGTCCAGTCGAGAGGCTGAGTCGGCCCTAGAACTGCGACTCGTCGACTAGTCGACGACTAGTCGCGACTAGTCGAGCGACTCAAAAACAGAGCCGAGGGGCAAGACCAACTCCAAGGTTGATGACATTCGTGATGCCTCATCCATGGCATTGCATGACACTTTGCATGGCATGATGTCGCAAAAGGATGTGAGAGACGAGAAGAAGCGGCAAAGCAAGGACGAGCAAATGAAGCAATACCTAGAGCTTCAAACGAAGAAGCTTGAGATGGAGGAGGCGGCCCGGTAGAGGCAGCTCGATATGGAGGAGGCGGCCTGACAAAGGCAACTCGACATCGAGGCCGAGAACGTCAAGGCCAGGCAAAGGCAGCTCGACATCGAGGCCACCAATGCCGCCACCAAAGCGAAGGAGGTGGCCCTCGCGATCATGAGCGTGGACTTGTCGAAGATGAGCGAGAAGACGAGGGCCTGGTTCGAGGCCAGGCAGAAGGAGATGCTCAACGCCGACGGCCTGAACTAGGTCATCCGATCGGCCGCGGCCGTTCTTTTTTGGAGGCTGGCATGGGTGTCGCCCGCCCGCTGGGTCGCTGGCCGTGTGCCGACGAAAAAAACATTCATTTTGAAGGCCGGCTGTGTTGCCGGCCGCTGGCTGTGTTGCCGGCGAGGACAACCATTCATTTTGGAGGCTGGCTGTGTTGCCGGCCGCTGGCTTTGTTACCGGCGTGCGTGCTGAACTGGGGCCGTAGGGCTTGACATTTGAAACGTTTCTCTTTTTTAAAAAAATGAACGCGGACAGGATGGAGTAAAAGGATGCGGCCGCGCACTGGGCGCACGGCCACCACATCCGAGGACAGGCCCTGACACAACCCCATCCCCTGCCCAAATGGATAGAATCCGGACAAGATGGACGTTTATTTGGGTCGCGCGGTAAAGTTGGCCTTATGCTTTAGAATTCCAGGTGGGCAGATTGCTTTGTGAAATTATTGACAAGATTACAAAGAAACGACCATGCAAACTGCCAACAACAGTGCTGCGCATGAGTCCATCCATCCATCCATCCATCCAAGGATCAATGCGGTCACGCGGAGTGTGTGTGTCAGTCACAGCGACGCAGAATTGCTTGATGCACGATGCAGCTGGCGACTAGCCTGCCTAGCTGCTGCGCTGCGGCAGTGGCAGTGGCAGTGGGAACTGGGTAGCGGCGGCAGCTAGCTAGCCACCGGGGAGTGTGGCCGAATAGGGACGAAAGGAACGGCGAGTGGCCGGGGCCGGGGCAACGACGAATTCCAACGAACCCCGAGGCCGGGCACCGCATGCATGCATGCGCTGAAACGAGGTGGGAAGAGGGGGCAAGAAAAGGCGGGACGCTTTCCACCCCGGCCGGAGTCGATCGGCAGAAACGAGGGGAGGGCGCCACACCTACACATGCATGCACACGGCGGAGGTTGAAGACAGCGAGTGAGTGGCAGAAAGCCCGGTCTCGGGTCCAGTATCCCACAAAGCTAACCTACCTACTCTGCCACCTTTTGCTAATCCACCCCGCCCCTCGTTTCTTGCATAGTAGACTAGTAAGTATGTACTCACCCCCTTAGCTGTCAGCCCCAAGAGTCAAAGCTTGAACTCACCGGGAAAAAGCTTCTTCAACAGATTCATCACCGGGTATACTTTTGAGTTCTCTTTTCCTCCTTTTCCGTTTGACTTTCTGCACGAACAGCAGATCGTATTTTTGTACCCATGGACGGAAGGAAAGAGAACAACTTCACGTGAACATCCTAGCCTCGTAGGCAATGATCGGTTGGTCCAAAAGTCTACATGTAAAAATTATGGATCCTGTTAGAATACAACTTGTATTAGGATTATGACTCATGCTAGGTTTCTAATAAGGCTAGGTTAGATGCGGCTTGGCTCTTATATATACTTCTTGTACCGGCACAATATTGCATCAACAATTATTCAATACAATTCTACATGATATCAGACTTTCGATCCTAGGGTATGGCTAACCCATCAGCACCGCCACCGCTGCTGCCGCCCGGCTACTTCAACCGGCGTGCCGCCATCGCCGCCGCCAAGGTCGCCGCGGCCACGGCCTCCTCCGCCTCTACCTCTACTCTAGCTCTTCCCCCACCAATACCCCCTTCCATCTCCTTCACCGACACCATCTCCGATATTAGCCCCTCTACATCCCCGTAACCCTAGACCTCGCTGCTCACAACTACTACCATTGGCGTCACCTCTTCGACATCCACCTTGGGGAATGCAATCTCCGCTCTCACGTTGCCGAAGACTCTCTTCCTCAACTTCTTGATCCGCAATGGGTCAAGGATGATCTCGCCATTATTCAATGGATCTACATGCGAGTCTCCACAGAGATCTTCAATCTCGTCCACTGTGACGGTGCCTCCCCCGCCGATCTATGGACGGCCCTTCATTAGCTCTTCCAGGACAACATCGACGCTCGCGCCAACAATCTCCACACCGAGCTTCGGAATACGGTGCAAGGTGATTCACCAGTCGGCGTCTACTGCCAACGCCTCAAGGCGATCGCGGATGAACTCCGCGAACTTGGTGATCCGATCGACGATCGGCAGCTCATCAACATCCTCCTCGTCGGCCTCAGCGAGCGGTTCGAGAAGCAGACCTCCTTCATCCCTATGATGCGTCCGCGTCCCTCGATGGTAACTACGAAGGACTCCCGTCCTCAGGTCTTCACTGCTTCTCCTCGGCTGCCTGCGTCGACGCCGCCACCGCCACCTCCACCAACAACATCTCATCAACCATCCAGCTGGCGTCCAAGTCCCAACTACCGGGGCAAAAACCCTAGGCCGCCGCAGTTCCACACGATGCCTGCTCCTGCTCCACCCCGGCTCCACCAACTACAACACCACCGCCCCCGGCTTCATCAACTGCATCACCACCGCCGCCTGGACGGCGCCCATCTCCTGATCCATGGACAGGGCTAGTCTAGGCATGTCCTATGCCCTGGTCCGTCCCTACGCCATATGATGCCCCGCTTGCCTATACCGGTGCTGGCAGCCTAGTGCTCGCCCTCAAACCGCCGTGCCCGTCCTCACGCCCCGACAGCCGACGACCGTGTACCATGCTGCTCCCTCCTATGCACCACCGATCTACAACACCAGTCCTTATGCATCCTATGGTGCTCCATCGTCCCCCTCCATGCAGCAGTACAATGATGGTGTCTCTCTCTTTACGTCGATGTCAGCCCTACTGCCGACGCCACGACACCCGCAAGCCCCATGACTACACAGGCCTCTACTTCGACTCCGAGCTGGGACCAAGCTACTTTTCTACAAGCCATGAACAACTTTGCTGCACAAGGGAACTCAGGTATGGATTCAATTTTCGATTCTGGTGCTTCTCGTCATATGTCTGCATCAAGTAATTTGCTTTCTTCTTGCACACCTTCGTCTTTTCCCTCTATTACTCTCGGTGATGGATCTTCTATTCCTATTTACTGTGTCGGTCAGGCTCAAATCCAATCCCCAATTAAGGCTTTGCTTCTTCGTGATGTTCTTGTAGCTCCTTCTCTTATTAAAAATCTAATTTATGTTCGCCAAATCATCACTGATAATCATGTTTCTGTTTAGTTTGACCCATTTGGTTTGTTTGTGAAGGACTACCCGACCAAGGTCGAGATCGCTCGATTCAATAGCTCCGGTGATTTATATTCTCTCCATGGTGTTCCGGTCGTTGCTCCTCCAACATCTATGGTGGCCTTTGTTGATCTGTGGCACCAACATCTCGGCCATCCCAATAAAAATGTGTTATCCACACTTCTTAGTGAATTTTCAATACCTTGTAATAGAGACTCTCATAATTCTTCTATGTGTCAGTCATGTCAATTGAGCAAACATGTTCGCCTTCCCTTTAGTTCCTCTCAATCCTCTAGTACTTTTAATTTTGAATTATTTCATTGTGATCTCTGGACATCACCAATAGAAAGTGTATCTGGTTTTAAGTATTATCTCATGCTTCTTGATGATTTTACTCATTATGTTTGGACTTTTCCTTTACGCAACAAATCCGACGTTCATAATATATTCCTTAACTTTCGGCGCTATGTCTCGTTCCACTTTTTACTCCCTATAATATTCATATAATGTGATAATGGTCGTGAATTTGACAACTTTAAAAATCAAAATTTCTTTCTACAATATGGAATTCTCTTGTGTTTCTCCTGTCCTTATACCTCCCATCAAAACGGCAAAGCCAAGCATTCTCTTCGTACTCTTAATGACATCATTCGCACTCTGCTTGTTCAATCTTCTATGCCTCCAAAGTTCTGGGCTGAGGCCCTCCTCACATGGCCACATATTTACTCAATATCCATCCATCCAAAGTTAACCCACAAACTGCTACTTACTTCTCTTTATTTCTCTCTCATCCAAATTACTCCGACGTTCGCGTCGTTGGTTGTCTTTGTTTCCCAAACTCCTACTCCACTTCTCCTAACAAACTTTCCCCGCGCTCTACCCCGTGTGTCCATCTATGTTTTTCTAACGAGCACAAGGGTTATCGCTGTCTAGATCTTGGTAGTAGTCGTGTTCATGTGTTTCGTCATGTAACATTCGCTGAAAACATTTTCCCTTTTCCGAACATCAACAATTAGATCCCAACTCACCCACGCCGTCCACTAGTCCCTCTCGTCGCAATGATCTTCCCTTCTTTCACCCGCCGACCTATCCAGCAAAACCAGCCAAATCCTCTGCCGCGGTAGCGGATCCTGCCGCGACCACTTCTGTCATCACCTCTGTTCCGGCAGAGGAAAACCCATTACACTTTATTGCGGCAGACCTCCTGCCGCCGCAGTCTTCACCGCCATATCCCGCATCAGCTTCCTCCGCTCCGACTAACGATCATACCATGCGCACACGTGCCAAGTCCGGGTTTCGTTTACCTGCAAAAGATCGTCTCAATCTTCATGCATCTCTATCTCCTTCCTCTCTACCCAAATCTTACAAATCAGCTCTCCTAGATCCTAATTGTGCCGCAGCTATGAAAGATGAATATGATGCCCTTCTACAGAATAACACGTGCAATTAGTTCATTGTCCTTCCAATACAAATATCGTTTCGGGCAAATGGGTTTTTCTCCATAAATTTAATTCTGATGGGAGTCTTGCACGTTGTAAGGCTCGATGGGTATGTCGTAGTTACTCTCAGCAACACAACATCGATTATGATGAGACTTTCTCTCCAGTTGTCAAGCCCAACACTATTTGCACTGTCCTTAGCATCGACATCTCTTCTTCTGGCCAATTCATCAACTAGATGTCAAAAATGCTTTTCTTCATGGCTCTCTTCAAGAAATAGTCTATTGTCAACAACCTCTTGGCTTTGAACATTCCTCCTATCCTAATCATGTTTGTCTTCTTCAAAAATCTCTGTATGGTCTTAAACAAGCACCATGGCTCTCTTCAAGAAACAGTCTATTGTCAACAACCTCTTGGCTTCGAACATTCCTCCTATCCTAATCACGTGCCTGGTTCCAATGCTTTTCTACTTATGCTCAAACCATCAGTTTTACCCCTTCCCGTTCTGACACTTCATCTTCACCTTTCATCACAACAACAACACTGCTTACTTTCTTTTATATGTTGATGATATTATCCTCACAACTTCCTCAATTTTTAGATCATATTATCTCTCTTCTTCACCACAAATTGTCTATGACAGATTTAGGTCTTCTTCACCACTTCTTAGGTATTGTTGTTATCTCGTGACTCCGCTGGTCTTTTCTTGTCTCAACGTCAATACACTCTGGATCTTCTTTCTCGTGCTGGTATGCTTGATTGTCAAACTTCCCGTACCCCTGTTGATACATGTTCCAAACTCTCTGACGACGGTGATCCTTTCTCTGATCCTTCTCTTTATCATAGTCTTACCGATGCACTTCAGTATCTTACTCTCACTCGTCCTGAAATTTCTTTTGCTGTCCAACAAGCTTGTTTATACATGCACGATCCTCGTATTCCACACTACAATCATGTCAAACGTATTCTTCGGTATGTCAAACGCACACTAGGCTTAGTTCTTCATATCAACAAATCCTCTCCCACCTCCTTGACAGCTTACTCTGATGCAGACTGGGCTGGTTGTCCAGATACTCGTAGGTCCACATCCGGATTTTGTGTTTTTCTTGGAAACAATTTGGTTTCTTGGTCTTCAAAAAGGCAGGTTACGGTCTCCCGCTCGTCTGCTGAAGCTGATTACTGCTGTTGTTCATGTGGTTGCTGATATAGTTTGGTTGCACTAGTTGCTGTCGGGGCCGCACCGTCCTATTGAGCAAGCTACCGTTGGTTACTATGATAATATTTCAGCTGTCTACATGTTAGGGAATCCGTTTCAACACCGTCGCACCAAGCATATTGAGATCGACATTCATTTTGTTCGAGAGAAGGTGGCTCCCGGTCAAGTTCGCGTTCTCCATGTGCCCACTTCTGCTCAGTTTGCTGATATCTTTACTAAAGGCCTGGCGACTACTTCATTTCAAGACATTCATTTCAGTCTCAACATCGTCGAGCCTACCGTTGACACTGCGGGGGGATTTAGAATACAACTTGTATTAGGATTATGACTCCTACTCGGTTTGTAATAAGGCTAGGTCAGGTGCGGCTTGGCTCTTATATATACTTCTTGTACCGGTACAATATTGCATCAACAATTATTGAATACAATTCTACAGATCCTACTACTCTAGGGGCCTAATTCCTAAAGAAATTTAGCAGATTTTTTTCACAATAGCTATATGTGAGTCATCTGAATTTTGAATTTGGGTCAATCAATTTTGGATTGAATGGAGAAACATCCGGAGGGAGGAAGAAACTCGACGAAAGGAAGGAAGAAGCTCGCCGACAGACTACCCCATCATCTATCCTAGGTTGGGTGGGGGTGGCAGGTTGTGGGGGGCGACAGCATGGTGATGGTGCAAATTCCTCAGGGAAAATTGTTGTCGGCACCAGGGCGAGAGGGATGGCCAGGACGGTGGCAGCACAACAGTGGGAGGAGGTTCGGGGGAGGGCAGGGCGGCAAGGCTGCACTGGAGCGCTGCCGGCCACAGGCGGTGGTGGCCGACAGTTTAGTTGGTGGTCCATGTGGGAGGTTTGAAGAAGATGCATCGGGAGGAAGAAGACGCGTTGGGAGGAAGAAAATGGTTGGAGGTGGAAGATGAATTGGCGGCCGTTAGATCACAGATCGATGGCGGAGAACAATCGACTATCCCAAATTGGGATTTCAATCGACTGGCACAAAGCTGTTGGGGAACGTAGTAATTTCAAAAAAATTCCTACGCACACGCAAGATCATGGTGATGGCATAGCAACGAGAGAGGAGAGTGCTGTCCACGTACCCTCGTAGACCGTAAGCGGAAGCGTTAGCACAACGCGGTTGATGTAGTCGTACGTCTTCACGATCCGACCGATCCAAGCACCGAACGTACCGCACCTCCGAGTTCAGCACACGTTCAGCTCGATGACGATCCCCGGGCTCCGATCCAGCAAAGCTTCGGGGATGAGTTCCGTCAGCACGACAGCGTGGTGACGATGATGATGCTCGACCGGCGCAGGGCTTCGCCTAAACTCCGCGACGATATGACCAAGGTGGAATATGGTGGAGGGGGGCACCGCACACGGCTGAGGAACGATCCGTAGATCAACTTGTGTTTCATGGGGTGCCCCCCTGCCCCCGTATATAAAGGAGCAAGGGGGAGGGGGCGGCCAGCCAAGGGAGGGCGCGCCAGGGAGGAGTCCTACTCCCACCGGGAGTAGGACTCCCTCCTTTCCTAGTCCAACTAGGAGAGGGGAAGGAAGGGAAGGAGAAGGAGAAGGAAGGAGAGGGAGGAAAAAGAGGAAAGGGGGCCCGGCCCCCTAGTCCAATTCGGTTTGGGCTAGGGGGCCCGCGCGCCCTGCCTCCTCTCTTCCACCACTTGGCCCATGAGGCCCATTGCTTCTTCCTCGTATTCCCGTAACTCCCCGGTACCCCCGAAAATACCCGAATCACTCGGAACCTTTCCGAACTCCGAATATAGTCGTCCAATATATCGATCTTTACGTCTTGACCATTTCGAGACTCCTCGTCATCTCCCCGATGTCATCCGGGACTCTGAACTCCTTCGGTACATCAAAACTCATAAACTCATAATATAACTATCATCGAAACCTTAAGCGTGCAAACCCTACGGGTTCGAGAACTATGTAGACATGACCTACAACTATTCTTGGTCAATAACCAATAGCGGAACCTGGATGCTCATATTGGCTCCTACATATTCTACGAAGATCTTTATCGGTCAAACCGCATAACAACATACGTTGTTCCCTTTGTCATCGGTATGTTACTTGCCCGAGATTCGATCGTCGGTATCCAATACCTAGTTCAATCTCGTTACCGGCAAGTCTTTTTTCTCGTTACATAATGCATCATCCCGCAACTAACTCATTAGTCACATTGCTTGCAAGGCTTATAGTGATGTGCATTACCGAGAGGGCCCAGAGATACCTCTCCCACAATCGGAGTGACAAAACCTAATCTCGAAATACGCCAACCCAACATGTACCTTTGGAGACACCTGTAGTACTCCTTTATAATCACCCAGTTACGTTGTGACGTTTGGTAGCACCCAAAGTGTTCCTCCGGTAAACGGGAGTTGCATAATCTCATAGTTACAGGAACATGTATAAGTCATGAAGAAAGCAATAGCAACATACTAAACGATCAAGTGCTAGGCTAACGGAATGGGTCATGTCAATCACATCATTCTCCTAATGATGTGATCCCGTTAATCAAATGACAACTCTTTGTCCATGGTTAGGAAACATAACCATCTTTGATTAACGAGCTAGTCAAGTAGAGGCATACTAGTGACACTATGTTTGTCTATGTATTCACACATGTATTATGTTTCCGGTTAATACAATTCTAGCATGAATAATAAACATTTATCATGATATAAGGAAATAAATAATAACTTTATTATTGCCTCTAGGGCATATTTCCTTCAGTCTCCCACTTGCACTAGAGTCAATAATCTAGTTCACATCATCATGTGATTTAACACCAATATTCACATCTGTATGTGATTAATACCCATAGTTCACATCGTCATGTGATCAACACCCAAAGGGTTTACTAGAGTCAATAATCTAGTTCACATCGCTATGTGATTAACACCCAAAGAGTACTAAGGTATGATCATGTTTTGCTCGTGAGAGAAGTTTAGTCAACGGGTCTGTCATATTACAGAGTCGTATGTATTTTGCAAATATTCTATGTCTACAATGCTTTGCACGGAGCTACTCTAGCTAATTTCTCCCACTTTCAATATGTATCCAAATTGAGACTTAGAGTCATCTGGATCGGTGTAAAAGCTTGCATCATTGTAACTTTTACGATAGGCTCTTTTATCACCTCCATAATCGAGAAACATCTCCTTAGTCCTCACTAAGGATATTCTTGACCCATGACCAGTGATCTACTTATTAGATCAAAATTGTATTCCTTTGCCAAACACAGAGCAAGGTATACAATAGGTCTGTTTCACAGCATAGCATACTTTATAGAACCTATGACTGAGGCATAGGGAATGACTTTTCATTCTCTTTCTATTTTCTGCCATGGTCGGGTCTTGAGTCTTACTCAACTTCACACCTTGCAACACAGGCAAGAACTCCTTCTTTGACTGTTCCATTTTGAACTATTTCAAAAATTTATCAAGGTATTTATTCATTGAAAAATCTTATCAATTGTCTTGATCTATCTATATAGATCTTGATGCTCAATGTGTAAGCAGCTTTACCGAGGTCTTTCTTTTAAAGAACTCCTTTCAAACACTCCTTTATGCTTTGCAGAATAATTCTACATTATTTCTGATCAACAATATGTCATTCACATATACTTATCAGAAATGCTGTAGTGCTCCCACTCACTTTCTTGTAAATACAGGCTTCACCGTAAGTCTGTACAAAACAATATGCTTTGATCAACTTATCAAAGCGTATATTCCAAGTCTGAGATGCTTGCATCAGTCCATAGATGGATTGCTGGAGCTTGCATATTTTGCTAGCACCTTTAGGATTGACAAAACCTTCTGGTTGCATCATATACAACTCTTCTTTAATAAATCCATTAAGGAATGCAGTTTTGACATCTATTGCCAGATTTCATAAAATGTGGCAATTGCTAACATGATTCGGACGGACTTAAGCATCAATACAAGTGAGAAAATCTCATTGTATTCAACACCTTGAACTTGTCGAAAAACCTTTTTGCGACAAGTCGAGCTTTGTAGATAGTAACACTACTATCAACGTTCGTCTTCCTCTTGAAGATCCATTTATTTTCTATGGCTTGCCGATCATCGGGCAAGTCCACCAAAGTCCACACTTTGTTCTCATACATGGATCCTATCTCAGATTTTATGGCCTCCAGCCATTTTGCGGAATCTGGGCTCATCATCGCTTCCTCATAGTTCGTAGGTTTATCATGGTCTAGTAACATGACTTTCAGAACAGTATTACCGTACCACTTTGGTGCGGACCGTACTCTGGAAGACCTACGAGGTTTTGTAGTAACTTGATCTGAAGTTTCATGATCATCATCATTAGCTTCCTCATTAATTGGTGTAGGAATCACTGGAACTGATTTCAGTGATGAACTACTTTCCAATAAGGGAGAAGGTACAATTACCTCATCAAGTTCTACTTTCCTCCCACTCACTTCTTTCGAGAGAAACTCCTTCTCTAGAAAGGATCCATTCTTAGCAACGAATGTTTTGCCTTCGGATCTGTGATAGAAGGTGTACCCAATAGTTTCCTTTGGGTATTCTATGAAGACACACTTCTCCGATTTGGGTTCGAGCTTATCAGGTTGAAAACCTTTTTCATATAAGCATCGCAACTCCAAACTTTAAGAAACGACAGCTTAGGTTTACTGCTAAACCATAGTTCATACGGTGTCGTCTCAACGGATTTAGATGGTGCCCTTTTTAAACGTGAATGCAGCTGTCTCTAATGCACAACCCCAAAACGATAGTGGTAAACTGATAAGAGACATCATAGATCGCACCATATCCAATAAAGTGCGGTTACGACGTTCGGACACACCATAACGTTGTGGTGTTCCAGGTGGCGTGAGCTGTGAAACTATTCCACATTGTTTTAATTGAAGACCAAACTCGTAACTCAAATATTCGTCTCCGCGATCAGATCATAGAAACTTTATTTTCTTGTTACGATGATTTTTCCACTTCACTCTGAAATTCTTTGAACCTTTCAACTATTTCAGACTTATGTTTCATCAAGTAGATATACCCATATCTGCTCAAATCATCTTGTGAAGGTCAGAAAATAACGATACTTGCCACGAGCATCAACACTCATTGGATCGCATACATCGGTATGTATTATTTCCAATAAGTCAGTAGCTTGTTCCATTGTTCCGGAGAACGGAGTTTTAGTCATCTTGCCCAAAAGGCACGGTTCGCAAGCATCAAATGATTCATAACCAAGTGATTCCGAAAATCCATCTTTATGGAGTTTCTTCATGCGCTTTACACCGATATGACCCAAACGGCAGTGCCACAAATAAGTTGCACTATCATTATTAACTTTTCATCTTTTGGCATCAATATTATGAATATGTGTATCACTACGATCGAGATCCAACAAACTATGTTCATTGGGTGTATGACCATCGAAGGTCTTATTGATGTAAACAGAATAACAATTTATTCTCTAACTTTTAAATGAATAACCGTATCGCAATAAACATGATCAAATCATATTCATGCTCAACGCAAACGCCAAATAACATTTATTTAGGTTTAACACTAATCCCGAAAGTATAGGGAGTGTGCGATGATGATCATATCAATCTTGGAACTACTTCCAACACTCATCGTCACTTCCCCTTCAACTAGTCTCTGTTTATTCTGTAACTCCTGTTTCGAGTTACTAATCTTAGCAACCGAACAAGTATCAAATACTCAGGGGCTACTATAAACACTAGTAAGGCACACATCAAACACATGTATATCAAATATACCCTTGTTCACTTTGCCATCCTTCTTATCACCAAATATTCAGGGTATTTCCGTTTCCAGTGACCATTTCCTTTGCAGTGTAAGCACTCAGTTTCAGGCTTTGGTCCAGCTTTGGTCTTCTTCACGGGAGTGACAACTTGCTTGCCATTCTGCTTGAAGTTCCCTTTCTTTCCCTTTGCCCTTTTCTTGAAACTAGTGGTCTTGTCAATCATCAACACTTGATGCTCTTTCTTGATTTCTACCTTCGTCGATTTCAACATTACGAAGAGCTCGGGAATCGTTTCCGTCATCCCTTGCATACTATAGTTCATCACAAAGTTCTACTAACTTGGTGATGGTGACTAGAGAATTCTGTCAATCACTATCTTATCTGGAAGATTAACTCCCACTTGATTCAAGCGATTGTAGTACCCAGACAATCTGAGCACATGCTCACTAGTTGAGCGATTCTCCTCCATCTTTTAGCTATAGAACTTGTTGGAGACTTCATATCTCTCAACTCGGGTATTTGCTTGAAATATTAACTTCAACTCCTGGAACATCTCATATGGTCCATGACGTTCAAAACGTTTTTGAAGTCCCGATTCTAAGCCATAAAGCATGGTGCACAAAACTATCAAGTAGTCATCATATTGAGCTAGCCAAACGTTCATAACGTCTGCATCTGCTCCTGCAATAGGTCTGTCACCTAGCGGTGCATTAAGGACATAATTCTTCTGTGCAGCAATGAGGATAAACCTCAGATCACGGATCCAATCCGCATCGTTGCTACTAACATCTTTCAACACAATTTTCTCTAGGAACATATCAAAATAAACATATGAAAGCAACAACGCAAGCTATTGATCTACAACATAATTTGCAAAATACTACCAGGACTAAGTTCATGATAAATTTAAGTTCAATTAATCATATTACTAAAGAACTCCCACTTAGATAGACATCCCTCTAATCCTCTAAGTGATTACGTGATCCATATCAACTACACCATGTCCGATCATCACGTGAGATGGAGTAGTTTCAACGGTGAACATCAATATGTTGATCATATCTACTATATGATTCACGCTCGACCTTTCGGTCTCCGTGTTCCGAGGCCATATCTGTATATGCTAGGCTCGTCAAGTTTAACCTGAGTATTCCGCGTGTGCAACTGTTTTGCACCCGTTGTATTTGAACGTAGAGACTATCACACCCGATCATCACGTGGTGTCTCAACACGAAGAACTTTCGCAACGGTGCATACTCACGGAGAACACTTCTTGATAATTAGTGAGAGATCATCTTATAATGCTACCGTCAAACAAAACAGAATACGATGTATAACAGATAAACATCATATGCAATCAAAATGTGTGACATGATATGGCCATGATCATCTTGCGCCTTTGATCTCCATCTCAAAAGTACTGTCATGATCTCTATCGTTACCGGCACGACACCATGATCTTCATCATCTTGATCTATATCAATGTGTCGTCACATGGTCGTCTCGCCAACTATTGCTCTTGCAACTATTGCTATCGCATAGCGATAAAGTAAAGCAATTATTTGGCACTTGCATCTTATGCAACAAAGAGACAACCATAAGGCTTCTGCCAGTTGCCGATAACTTCAATAAAACATGATCATCTCATACAACAACTTATATCTCATCACGTCTTGACCATATCACATCACAACATGCCCTGCAAAAACAAGTTAGACGTCCTCTAGTTTGTTGTTGCAAATTTTACGTGGCTGCTACGGGCTGAGCAAGAACCGTTCTTACCTACGCATCAAAACCACAACGATAGTTCGTCAAGTTGGTGCTGTTTTAACCTTCGCAAGGACCGGGCGTAGCCACACTCGATTCAGCTAAAGTGAGAGAGACAGACACCCGCCAGCCACCTTTAAGCACAAGTGCTCGTAACGGTGAAACCAGTCTCGCGTAAGCATACGCGTAATGTCGGTCCGGGCCGCTTCATCTCACAATACCGTCGAACCAAAGTATGACATACTGGTAAGCAGTATGACTTGTATCGCCCACAACTCACTTGTGTTCTACTCGTGCATATAACATCAATGCATAAAACCTGGCTCTGATACCACTATTGGGGAACGTAGTAATTTCAAAAAAATTCCTACGCACACACAAGATCATGGTGATGGCATAGCAACGAGAGGGGAGAGTGTTGTCCACGTACCCTCGTAGACCGTAAGCGGAAGCGTTAGCACAACGCGGTTGATGTAGTCGTACGTCTTCACGATCCGACCGATCCAAGCACCGAACGTACGGCACCTCTGAGTTCAGCAAACGTTCAGCTCGATGACGATCCCCGGGCTCCGATCTAGCAAAGCTTCGGGGATGAGTTCCGTCAGCACGACGACGTGGTGATGATGATGATGCTCTACCAGCGCAGGGCTTCGCCTAAACTCCGCGACGATATGACCGAGGTGGAATATGGTGGAGGGGGGCACCGCACACGGCTAAGGAACGATCCGTAGATCAACTTGTGTTTCATGGGGTGCCCCCCTGCCCCTGTATATAAAGGAGCAAGGGGGAGGGGGCGGCCGGCCAAGGGAGGGCGCGCCAGGGAGGAGTCCTACTCCCACCGGGAGTAGGACTCCCTCCTTTCCTAGTCCAACTAGGAGAGGGGAAGGAAGGGAAGGAGAAGGAGAAGGAAGGAGAGGGAGGAAAAAGAGGAAAGGGGGGCCGGCCCCCTAGTCCAATTCGGTTTGGGCTAGGGGGGCCGCGCGCCCTGCCTCCTCTCTTCCACCACTTGGCCCATGAGGCCCATTGCTTCTTCCTCGTATTCCCGTAACTCCCCGGTACCCCCGAAAATACCCGAATCACTCGGAACCTTTCCGAACTCCGAATATAGTCGTCCAATATATCGATCTTTACATCTCAACCATTTCGAGACTCCTCGTCATGTCCCCGATCTCATCCGGGACTCTGAACTCCTTCGGTACATCAAAACTCATAAAATCATAATATAACTGTCATCGAAACCTTAAGCGTACAGACCCTACGGGTTCGAGAACTATGTAGACATGACCTAGAACTATTCTTGGTCAATAACCAATAGCGGAACCTGGATGCTCATATTGGCTCCTACATATTCTACGAAGATCTTTATCGGTCAAACCGCATAACAACATACATTGTTCCCTTTGTCATCGGTATGTTACTTGCCCGAGATTCGATCGTCGGTATCCAATACCTAGTTCAATCTCGTTACCGTCAAGTCTCTTTTCTCGTTACATAATGCATCATCCCGCAACTAACTCATTAGTCACATTGCTTGCAAGGCTTATAGTGATGTGCATTACCGAGAGGGCCCAGAGATACCTCTCCGACAATCGGAGTGACAAAACCTAATCTCGAAATACGCCAACCCAACATGTACCTTTGGAGACACCTGTAGTACTCCTTGATAATCACCCAGTTACGTTGTGACGTTTGGTAGCACCCAAAGTGCAACTCCGGTAAACAGGAGTTGCATAATCTCATAGTTACAGGAACATGTATAAGTCATGAAGAAAGCAATAGCAACATACTACGATCAAGTGCTAGGCTAACGGAATGGGTCATGTCAATCACATCATTCTCCTAATGATGCGATCCCATTAATCAAATGACAACTCTTTTGTCCATGGTTAGGAAACATAACCATCTTTGATAAACGAGCTAGTCAAGTAGAGGCATACTAGTGACACTATGTTTGTCTATGTATTCACACATGTATTATGTTTCCGGTTAATACAATTCTAGCATGAATAATAAATATTTATCATGATATAAGGAAATAAATAATAACTTTATTATTGCCTCTAGGGCATATTTCCTTCAAAAGCCAATCCCATTTTTTCTATGTAGTTTGTTAGATTTGTAGTATTGTAATTCATATAATTTGTTTCATAGAATTCATCTATACTATTTTTTATAGGAAAATTTTCACCCACTAAACTCATCTGAAGTTCCTATGTTTTATTTGTGCACAATCAAATGATCATACTAAGGCCTCCATTGGTTCATCGGATAGGAAAATCGTAAGAAGTGAGATGACATGCATCTCAATTCCTATAGCGAAAAAATGTCATTTGATTCATTGGATAGATTTTTTTCCTTTGAGTCTTTTTACGAAAAGGGGATAACCCCTGACCTCTGCATTAAGCGATGCACACAACCATATACTATTTACTATTCAAATTCAACAGTCGGTCAACAATGAACTGGAGAAAAAAAAGAAAACCCTAGGTTGCATGCCTTGTGACAGTAATTGCATCAGACGACCACTAACCCTATGATGAAAGAAAAAACTCAAAATGAAAGTACACAACTCCTAGGCTACGCCGTCAAGAAGGAATCACCGCATGTGTGCTGATGATGATGAGACAAACCCAAGGTTGATCTCAGAATTCTCATCCAGAAAGTCAAGCTTCGATTTACCACCTTCAGCAAGGACACGACATAGATGCACGTCGACATAGCTTGATTAGAGATCTTGTGTTTCCATTGGAGTGCGCAAACTCGTCGTTGGAGTTGTATATACCATCATCCTTTGTTTGGTTGCGGTCGCCTCAATAACTGGATACCTCGGGAGAAGATGTTAGAACACAAATACTTCACATACCACCTTGCCTCCTGTCCCTGTCATACCACCTTCAATCCAACAACAACGGGAAAAAACATGACACCTCCGTTAGTGCCACTATATTTTGCAGCTGCCGGCACCAGGCATGACTTGATGTCCCCGCATGAGACATCACGTGTGGCACCCATTGGCGACTGCACCTACCAGCGATAGGTATGTCTTGATGCCTCCAGAAGAGCTGCATGTATCACCTACCATGACGTATCGAACCCGATCTGTCGGTGGAAGGGGCATCCCATACCGCCACCCGCCTTAGAGAGTCTGTCACCACCTTGAGACCCAGCCTCCATGTCATCCACGTGACCATGGAGGTCGCCGCCGCCGAAGAGCTAGGGCCACCAACCCAAGAACCAAACTAGAGCATCGCCATCGGCACCACGACTGTCATTGTGCCACGCCGCTCGTATTACGAAACCGCGCGACTGCCGCCACTGAGGCGCCACAACGAGACCGTCATCGAAGACAATGATAGATCTAGTAGCCGCCCGATATCCGTCACGATCATCCACCTTCCTATCTCCACAACCCATGTCTACAATAGGGAGAGTCACCGCCCTAGCCGCTTAGCCGCCACGGTAGGAGCAACGACACCCACAACCCTGCCTTCTAGCAATACTGCCACACCCACCCACTGTCACGCCTTGATACGTCTCCAATGTATCTATAATTTTTATTGTTTCATACTATTATATCATCATCTAACAATCTTTTATGCTTTATATGACATTTTATATCATTTTTGTTGACTAACCTATTGACTTAGTGCCTAGTGGCGGTTCCTATTTTTTTTGCATATTTCTTTGTTTCGCAAAAAAAACCATACCGAACGAAGTCCAAATACGATGAAAGTTTGCGGTGATTTTCATGGACTATAAGAGACCCTAGAAGCTTTGGGGGGAGGCCAAAAGATGTTGGGAAACATAGTAGAAAACAAAAACATTGCCCTACAATCACGTAGGAACACTAAGAAGATGCAATGAACGGTTTGGATCAGATGGTTACCGACTTCGAGTTGCAGCGAAAGAAGACAAGTCTGTGTAGATCATACTTGGAGTCACTCGAACTGTTGATGAACAATCATGCGAACCACCCATGAACAGTCCCTCAAAAGGAAGACAGAAAGCATGGCCTTTCTATGAGTTACATGCGTACGTCCAGTCTTCATGATCCGTCAGCGCTTCACCGTCCATAGCTAATCGTTGCCGGTGAATTAAAGGGAGGATATTAGAACCATGATGGGCTTGTAATTACGAGGATTAGAGGATCTAGGTCTAGCTCTAATTGATCAACTATGACCAACTAGAACTAGAACTAGAGAACTAGAGGAGGCTCCAAAACTTTTGTATTCAAAAGTGCCCAAGACCTGAAGTATATATAGGTTGGATGGGAGAGGAGGGGGGACCACAAGGGGTGAAGGAACTATCTTCCTTGTGTCGGCAAAATGGAGGAGGAGCCCCCCTTCAATTCGGCCTCCCCCTCCCCTTTCCATGGGGAGAAGAGGGTGCCACCCATTTTGGGCCCAAGTGGCCCTAGTAGTCTTCCACCTCTTGGCCTTTTAAGGCCTGCCGATATTAAATTAAATATAAAAGCCTCCTAACTATTGTTAGAGCCTTTTATTGTTAATTTAACATCTTAGGAAACATTTTCCACCTATATATATTTATTGCTAATACCCGGTATTGCCCGATAAATTCCAGAAACCTTCCGGTGACCCCGAAATGCTCCCGGTTCCTCTCGGAAATATTTCAAATATGAAGGAAACTATTTCACAAATATTTCCTTATTACTCCTGTCCTACTAACACTCAGTAGATCGTGATTTCCTTAAGCTTGTGACCCTGTAGGTTCGATAACACATGGACACGAACAAAACCCCTTTGTTTAATGAACGATTAGCGGAACCGTGGAAGTCCATATCGATCCCTATGAGTACATGATACGTCTCCAATGTATCTATAATTTTTTATTGTTTCATGCTATTATCAATCTTGTATGCTTTATATGCAATTTTCTATCATTTTTGGGAACTTGCCTATTAACTCAGTGCCCAGTGCTAGTTTCTGTTTTTGCGTATTTCTTTGTTTGGCAGAAAAACCACAAACATAGTCCAAACACGATGAAAGTTTACGGTGAGTTTTTTGGACCAGGAGAGACCCTCGTAGTTCCATTAATTCCAAGCCTATAAATTCCCTAAAATCTAGAAACCACCAAAGCGAGACCCAAAATAGTTTTGTCGTCGCTGCAAGCCTCTGTTCTTCCACGATCCCATCTGGAGGCCTCCACCGATACTCTGCCGGAAGGGGAATCAATCACGGAGGCCATATTCATCAACCTTGATGCATCCATGATGATGTGTGAGTAGTTCCCACAGGACCTACTGGTCCATAGCAGTAGCTAGATGACTCTGTCTCTCTTTTTGATCTTCAATACAATGTTCTCTTCGGAGATTGACTTGATGTAATCATTTTGTGGTGCGTTTATTGGGATCTGATGAATTGTGGGTTTATGATTAGATTATTCATTGAAAGTGAATGAGTCTTTTCTAAACTTTATTATGTGTGACTTTATAGCTATCTATGCTTTCTGATCTATGAGTTTTCTTTGACCAACTAGATGATTAGATCTTTAGAGGAAGTGGTGCATAGTAGTATGTTCAATCTTGCGGTGTCCTCACTCTGTGACAGGAGGATTAGCAAGGCACATATTTGTATTGTGGCTACAAGGGTAAGACGACGAGGGTTGGATATATTATTTGGTCTTACTTTGTCTACATTATGTCATCATGTTCCAAGCATTACTATGTTTGTTATGAACTTAGTACCTTAAGATGCATGCTAGATAGCGGTCGAGGGGTGGAGTAATAGTAGTAGATGCATAATTATTTTGGTCTACTTGTCACAGACGTAATGCCTATATATTGATCATGCCATGAATAAATTCATAACTATGTGCTTTTGTATCAATTGGCCAACAGTAAATTGTTTACCCACCGTTACTGCGCTCATGAGTGATATGCCTCAGGTGAAAGCTATGGTCCCCGGGTCCATTCACGTCATATTACAAAAACCCTAAATACCGCTTGCTGCAATTATTTATCTTTTATTTTGTTTTGCAATTTATCTATACCTATCATTATCAGAATTAGTCCTTGCAATTAACCAGTACAAGGGGATTGACAACCCTCTTACTCGCATTGGGTGCAAGTACTTGCTTGAATTGTCATTATGTCTACTCAAGAGAACACTAAGTTGGGTGTGACTTCTCAAATACTAATAATAATGATTTAGTTAGTACTGCAATTGCTTCTCCTGCCACTAGTGTGGAATCATATAATATAAATGTTGCACTATTAAATCTTTTTATGAAAGAACAGTTTGCTGGAAATCCTAATGAAGATGTTGCATCTCATCTTAATACCTTCGTTGAATTATGTGATATGCAAAAGAAAAAAGATATGGATAATGATATTATGAAGTTGAAATTTTTTCCTTTATCGCTTAGAGGTTGAGCTAAGACCTGGTTTTCATCCTTACCTTGTAATAGTATTGATTCGTGGAATAAATGTAAGGATGCTTTTATTACTATGTATTTTGCTCCCGCTAAGATAATATTTCTTAGAAACCAAATCATGAACTTTAAACAACATGACCAATAACATGTTGCACAATCTTGGGAGAGAATGAAATTAATGATTAAAAATTGTCCCACGCATGGATTAAGCTTATGGTGTTAGTACAACAAAATTATGCAGGACTGAACTTTATTTCGAGAAATTTTCTAGGCTCAGATGCAGGTGGCATATTTATGCGAATCACACTTGGAGAAGCCATGAAGCTTCTCGAAAACATGATAGCAAACTATTCCGAGTGGCACACTGAACGAGCTCCAACTGGTAAGAAGGTAAATTCTGTTGCAGAAGTTTCTACTCTAAGTGAGAAAATGGATGCTATTACGAATATGCTTGCTAGTAAAAATGCTGAATTTGGTCACAATGATGTCCCATTATCTACTTTGATTGAGAAAAATAATGATGCTATTGATGTGAATTTTGTTGCTAGAAATAATTTCAAGAACAATGCTTATAGAGGGAAATTCAATCCTAGGTCGTACCCCGGTAATCCCTCTAAAAATATGGCAATCCCTATGGTAATAATAATAATAATAATAATAATAATAATAATAATAATAGGATACCTACTGAATTTGTGAACAATATTAAAGAATTTATTAGTTCTCAAAAGACTTTCAATTCTATGGTAGAAGAAAAATTAAGCAAAGTAGTAGATATGTCTAAAAGCATGGATATAATTGTGCATGATGTGGATACTCTCAAAATTAAAAGTTTTCCTCATAAAAAGGATGAAATATCTGAATCTATAAAATCTCTCCAAGTTACCATGGATGAAACTAGAAAAATAATGGAAAGGATGAGAGCTAAATGTGAATTTTTAGAAAAGGCCCTTGCATATGGTTTTCATGATAATAATAATGAAGATATTAAAATGATTGGTGTGACACCTATTGAATCTTTATTTATTAACATAAAACTTGATGATAAAGAAACTAGAGACAAGACAACTATAATTAGAAGGCGTCCCAATTGTTCGGAGGGTGATGAGCTTAATGATAAAACAATAAAAATGGGTTTGAAGAGGTCAAAACTTTAGATAGCGATGTACCCACTACTTTGGATTACAAGGACTTTAGTTATGATAATTCCTCTTTGATTGATGCATTTCCTTCTTGCAATCCATGATCAAGTCATGTAATGTCTAATGTGTATGAACAAAACAAGGCTTTTACTAAAAATTATAGAATCACTTATTAAAGCTCATGAAGAAAAGCTTGAATTAGAAGTGTCTATACCAAGGAAAATACATGATGAATGGGAACCTACAATTAAAGTCAATATTAAAGATTATGAATGCAATGCTTTGTGTGATCTAGGAGCTAGTGTCTCTACTATACCAAAATCTTTATGTGATGTTCTAGGTCTCACCGATATGGATGATTGTTCACTCAACTACAATTGGTGGATCCCACAATTAAGAAACCATTGTGTAGAATTAATTATGTTCTCATAGTTGCTAATAGAAATTATGTACCTACTACTTGTGAGTTGTGTCAGGATTTCCCCCGAAGAGGAAGGGTGAAGCAATATAGTAGCACATAGTATTTGCCTTAGTAGAGAACCAAGGTTATTGAACCAATAGGAGAACCACACGAACACCCATCAACAGTACCTACACACAAGAGCAAATACTTGCACCAACGCGGGCAAGAGGGTTATCAATCCCCTTGTACTCGTTAATTGCAAGGATCAAATCTGGTAATAGGTGATAGATAAATTGCAAAATAAATAAAAGAAAGAAAATTGCAGCAAGGTATTTTTGGTTTTTTAATATGATTAAAGTAGACCCGGGGGCCATAGTTTTCAATATAGGCTTCTCTCTCATAAAAATAGCATACGGTGGGTAGACAAATTACTATTGGGCAATTGATAGAAAAGTGTATAGTTATGACATTATTCATGGCATGATCATGTACATATGACTTACATTCGTGACAAGAAGACCGGCTCCTGCCTACCTCTACTACTATTAATCTACTTCGAGAGCACTTCTATGCTTGCCTCTATACGTATTAAGTTCATAACAAACAGAGTAATGCATGAAGTATGATGACATAATGTAGATAGAATAAAATGAAGCAATATGATTGAACCCCATTGTTTTCTCCTTAGTAGCAACAATACAATATGTGCCCCGCTATCCCTTCTGTCACGAGATGAGGACACTGCAAGATTGAACCTACTACTATGCACCACTTCCACTGATGATCTACTCATCTACTTGGCCAAAGAGAACTCATAGATCGGAAGGCATTACATGGCTATAGCAATCATACATAATAAAGTTCTGAAAAGACTCAATTACTTTCATTGAATAATTTGATCATAAACCCACAATTCATCAGATCCCAACAAACACACCGCAAAACTAGATTACATTGAATAGTACTTCGAGGAGAACATTGTATTGAAGATCAAAGAGAAAGAAGAAGCCATCTAGCTAATCACTATGGACCCGTAGGTCTACGGTAAACAACTCACACATTATCAGAGGTGCAACAAGGTTGATGTACAAGCCCTCCATGATCGATTCCCCCTCTGGCAAAGTACCAGCAGAGGCATCTAGATGGGATCGCGGAAGAACAGAGGCTTGCGGGCGGTGGAAAAATTGTTTTGGGCCTCGTCTGGTGTTTTTGGGATTCATGCAAATTTATAGGCTTGGAATTAGGGTAAACAGAGCTGTGAGGGGCCAACAAGCCCTGGGGGCGCCCCATGTGAGCTTGTGGACCTCTCGTATATCTTCTGCCCCCTCTCAAAGCTTCTAGGGTCCCTTCTAGTCTTGAAAATCACCATAAAGTTTCATCGTGTTTGGACCTCATTTGATACAATTTTTCTGTGAAACAATAAAATAGCCAAAAACAGGAACTGGCACTGGGCAGTGCATTAATAGGTTAGTTTCCAGAAATGATATAAAATTACATATAAAGCATACAAGATTGGTAATATAATAGCATGAAACAATAAGAAATTATAGATACGTTGGAGAAGTATTAGCATCCACAAGCTTAATTCCTGCTCGTCCTAGAGTAGGTAAATGATAAAAACAGAATTTTATGTTCAATTCTACCTAGCATGTCTATCATGTAATCTTTTATGTTATGAATTTTGAGAAACAATGAAGTAATTAATATCAACATAATAATATCCAAGAATACTAGGACATAACCGTTACTTTTTCAAAATATACGATCCTTAATGAACTTTATCCCTACTAATTTTATCATGTTAGCATGGCATGGCTCCGCTTTCACCGCACAAATATTAATAATGAGCACCCCGGTGTTAAACTAGGTAATTGGATCATACTTCTAACACGGTTCAGTATTTTCAACCCCACGTAATACATGAGCGTGATCTATGGATATAACACTATAGGTGGAATAGAATACGGTGATAGAGATCAAAATATACGATGCTTAACGAATGTTATCCCACTCATTTAATTATGTAAGCATGCCATGACTCCATCTCCCTCACATAAGTACAAATCATGAGCACCCTGATGTCAATTCAAGCAATTGGATCATACTTTTTCATGTGCTTCATCATTTTCGACTCCACTTAATACATGAGAATGAGCCATGGACATTGCACTACAGGTGGTATAGAATATGGTGGTAGGTTATAACTAAAGAAAAAGTGGAGAAAGTCGCGCACCAACTCGGCGGATCAATAGGTAATGGAGAGGCCTTTCCATCGATATCAATGCGAGGAGTAGGGATTGCCATTCAACAGATGCATAGTGTATGAAAGCTCAATACTGAAACTAAGTGGGCGTGCATCCAACTTGCTTACTCATGAATACCTCGGGTATTTGAGGAAGCCCATCGTCAGAATACAGAAGCCAAGTTCTATAATGTAAAATTTCCACTAGTATATGAAACTGACAAATTAGGAGACTCTCTATATGAAGAACATGGTGCTACTTTGAAGCACAAGTGTGGTAAAAGGATAGTAGCATTGCCCCTTCTCTCCTTTTCTCTTTTTATATATTTTTTAGAAAAATATCATGAATCTCATCCCCACTTTTTGGAGAACTCATCAGTATCCATCATTCTTTTCCTCACTAGGACAATGCTCTAGTAATGATGATCATCACACTTTTATTTACTTACAACTTGAAAAACTGATACAATATGACTCTATATGAATGCCTCTGGTAGTGTACCAGGATGTGCAATGATCTAGTCTAACATATATAACAATGATGAATGGTGGCTTTGCCACAAATATCATGTCAGCTCTATATGATCATGCAAAGCAATATGATGATGAACACACAAGTCATGTGATGTGACAATGGAAGTTGCATGGCAATATATCTCAGAATGGCTATGGAAATGCCATGATAGGTAGGTGTGGTGGCTGTTTTGAGGAAGGATATAATGAGGCTTATGTGTGATAGAGCGTATCATGTCATAGGCTTTGGATGCACCAGCGAAGTTTGTACCAATTCTCGAGGTGAGAAAGGGCAATGCACGGTACCGAAAAGGCTAGCAATATGCGGATAGGTGGGAGTGCTATATTAGTCCATGAACTCCCATTAGTCGTAAAGAACGCATATACTTATTGTGAAAGTTTTATTAGCCCTCGAATCAAAGTATTACTCGCATGCCCCCTGGGAGGAGGTTAGTAGGAGATAACCATCGCGCGCGCCCGACTCAAACACCATAAAGGATTTCAACAAGGAATAAAAATGCTCCAACATCCCGATCATGCCATGACCTACACTTAAATGAGTAGTTAATAACAAGATTTAACATCGGTATTTATACTAACCAATGATTATAAACTAATACCCTTTCATATTGCGACATCAATATAATTAAATCATACGTTTCATATTTAATGATATACATGAAAGTTTTTATTATATCACTCTTATATACCTACCATTTTTAGACTAGTCTCATAACCCATGAACATTACCACTTCCTATTTAAAAGACTCTCAAAAAGATTTAAGTGAAGCATGAGAGTGCAATCATTTCTATAAAATATAACCACCACCGTGCTCTAAAGAAATAAGTGAAGCACAAGAGCAACTGCATAGCTCAAAAGAGCTCATAGACTATTCTAACAAATCATGATGAATGTGTGTGTCTGTCAAAAGACGTGTCCAGCAAACAACGATTGTGGAAAACTAACAAGCAAACATAAAAATTATGGCACAAGGCTCTCCTAGTAAAACTCATATCATGTGATGAATAAAAACAATATATCTCCAAGTAACATACCGATGAATTGTGGATGAAAGAGGGGATGCCATCCAGGGCATCCCCAAGCTTAGACGCTTGGGTCTTCCTGGAATATTACCTTGGGGTTCCTTGGGCATCCCCAAGCTTTGGGTCTTGCCACTTCTTATTCCTTCATCCATCGTGATCTCACCAAAAACTTGAAAACTTCAGGACGCAAAACTCAACAGAAACTTCGTGAGATCCTTTAGTATAATTGGCAAATCATGAACTTTAGGTACTGTTGTAAAGTCATTTATAATTATTCTGGCATAATACTACTCTATTCTAACTTCTCCATGACTTATACCCCCCTGATATAAACAAGCACACTATGCAATAAAAAACAGAATCTATCTAAAACAGAATAGTCTGTAATGATTTGAACAAAAACTATACTTCTGTAACTCGAAAAAATCTAAGAAAATCATGAAAACACAAATAAACTTTGTATCTTAATATTGTGTAAAAATTTCAGAATTTTACCATGTCCCATTATAAAACAAAAATTCCTGCACTCGGCGCAAAATTTTCTGTTTTTTGCACAAAATCAATTTAACTATCATCCAAATCATCCCAAAGGCTTTACTTGGCAGAAAGACTAACTAAAATATAAAAACACAATTATTACAGTAGCAATAATCATGTCATCACACTAAAATAGAAATAAAAAGAAAAAAAATGATATAACTATTGGGTTGCCTCCCAACAAACGCTATTGTTTTAGGCCCCTAGATAGGCATAATGCATATTGTGAATTATTATCGTCTTTAAAAGTAATTCGATAGGTGGATCTCATAATAGATTCATATGGTGGTTTAATTGCCTTACTTGGGAACTATTAATTCCATCCCTTTCTTTAATGGAAATCGGAGCATTTTATTTCCCTCTTTCATAATGATAATTGCACCTATGGTTCGTACAAAAGGCCTGATGACCCACAAGTATAGGGGATCTATTGTAGTCCTTTCGATAAGTAAGAGTGTCAGACCCAACGAGGAGCATAAGGAAATTACAAGCGGTTTTCAGCAAGGTATTCTCTCAAGCACTGAAATTATCGGTAACAGATAGTTGTGTGGGAAGATAATTCGTAACGGGTAACAAGTAACAAAACTAAACAAGGTGCAACAAGGTGGCCCAATCCTTTTTGTAGCAAAGGACAAGCCTAGACGAACTCTTATATAAAGCAAAGTGCTCCCGAGGACACACGGGAATTGTTGTCAAGTTAGTTTTCATCATGCTCATATGATTCACATTCGTTACTTTGATAATTTGATATGTGGGTGGACCGGTGCTTGGGTGCTGCCCTTCCTTGGACAACCCTCCCACTTATGATTAACCCCTCTCGCTAGCATCCGCAACTACGAAAGAAGAATTAAGATAAATCTAACCATAGCATGAAACATATGGATCCAAATCAGCCACTTACGAAGCAACGCATGAACTAGGGTTTAAGCTTCTGTCACTCTAGCAAACCATCATCTACTTATTAATTCCCAATGCCTTCCCCTAGGCCCAAATCATGGTGAAGTGTCATGTAGTCGATGTTCACATAACACCACTAGAGGAAAGACAACATACATCTCATCAAAATATCGAACGAATACCAAATTCACATGATTACTTATAACAAGACTTCTCCCATGTCCTCAGGAACAAACATAACTACTCAAAAAGCATATTCATGTTTATAATCAGAGGAGTATTAATTATCATTAAGGTCTGAACATATGATCTTCCACAAAATAAACCAACTAGCATCAACTACAAGGAGTAATCAACACTACTAGCAACCCACAGGTACCAATCTAAGGTTTTGAGAATGTCACTTTATATTGCTCCTTGTGATAAAGACCTTTATTAGGCAGTCTGTTGCTTTTATTTCTTCCATATCACAAGTTCGTATAAAGCTTATTTTCTTCACACTAATAGATCATACATATTTAGAGAGCAATCTTTATTGCTTGCACCGATGACAACTTAGTTGAAGGATCTTACTCAATCCATAGGTAGGTATGGTGGACTCTCATGGCAAAAATGGGTTTAGGGAAGTTTGGAAGCACAAGTAGTATCTATACTTGGTGCAAAGAATTTGGCTAGCATGAGAGGGAAAGGCAAGCTCAACATGTTGGAGGATCCATGACAATATAACTTCTATTCGGATAAAAGAATACATAACCCATTATGTTTTCTTCCTTGTCCAACATCAACTTTTTAGCATGTCATATTTTAATGAGTGCTCACAAATAAAAAAGATGTCCAAGATAGTATATTTATATGTGAAGCCTCTCTTTCTTTATTACTTCCTACTAATTGCAACAATGACCAAAACTATGTTTGTCAACTATCAACAAATTTTATCCATCATACTCTTTATATGTGAAGTCATTACACTCCATAAGATCCTTATATGATCATTTTATTTCTATTTATTCTTTCTTTTATTTAATTCCCTCAAGATCGTAGCACGAAAGAAAGCCCTCAACGCAAAACTACTCTTCATTATATATAACTCATGAACCCGATTACATAGATAGATATCAAAACAAAACTCAAAGCTAGATCATACTAAATCTCCATTCTACTAGATCAAGATATAACCAAAAAGATCGAACTAAGAAAAATGATAAAGATAAATATGTGATGGTGATACGATACCGGGGGATCTCCCCTAAGCTTGGCAGCTTCCAAGGGGAGTGCCCATACCCATGTATTTATGTCTCTTTCTTCGGAGGTGGTGATGAAGGAGTTGATGATGTATCCGTTAGCTTTATTAAGGCACCTTTTAGGACTTGCAATTCTTGGAGCTCACAATGGAGCATATTTGCATTGTTCTGGATTTCCTCCAAAAGATGCTTATTTTCAGCCCCCAAGAAATCTTTCCTACATTGCATTCACTTGGATGGGATATGTCCCAGTTGCAGGGTATATGTGTACGAGGGGTGTTCTGCACTCCATAATTATGAAGCAAATTATGAAAGTTGTTCAGATGTAACCTGTGTAAGGGCCTCATAGGGGGAAGCCCTTCTCAAATCTCTTGGTCTTCATGGTTGTTTGTAGTCCCTATTGCTTGATGGGGATTGGGAATAGTGGAGATGCCAGCCAGAGTGCCTCTCTTCGAAGCAGGAGGGTGGTCCTCAAGCGAACCTCCTTCATCCTCCTCCATCGTGGCTCCCTCGGCATCCTCTCTTCTAAGTTCCATCTGCATCAACCAAGCATCATCATCCATGTTGTTGGAGGAGGAGGACGACATGATGCCTGGCCTTGAAAACTCGGGCAGAAAACAGCTCAAAATGAAAATAGGGGATTTTGCCGTGGTACGGTGGTCAAAACCTTTGGGATATTATGTAATGAATTTTTACCGACCAAAACAAGTATCTTGTAATAAAACGAAGTCCGTAGGGCACACGAGGTGGCCACAAGGTCGGGGGGCACGACCAGGGAGTAGGGCGCGCCCTCCACCCTTGTGGTCGCCTCGTGTCTCTTTCGGACTACTTTTAATTTTCCTAATTTTTTAAATAGTCCAAAACGGAGAAATATTGCTTTTAGAATAGTTTTGGGGTCGGTTTACTTGCCGTACCACATACCTATTCCTTTTCGGAGTCTGAAACATTCTCGAAACTGTCCCTTATGTACTCCTCTGGTGTTACGATGTCAATTATATTGGTCTCAACATTTATGGGATTACCTGAGATATAGTGCTTGATTCTTTGACCGTTTACCACCTTCGGATTTGTGCCTTCGATGTTATTGATTTTGATGGCACCGGAACGATAGACATGCCCGCTAATGTAAGGACCTTCCCATTTAGAGAGACGTTTTCCTGCAAAAAATCTTAAAAGAGAGTTGTATAGCAAAACATGATCACCTACATTAAACTCACGCTTTTGTATCCTTTTGTCATGCCATCTTTTAACTTTTTCTTTAAACAACTTGGCATTCTCATAGGCTTGGGCTCTCCATTCATCAAGCGAGGTAATTTCAAATAACCTCTTCTCCCCGGCAAGTTTGAAATCATAGTTGAGCTCTTTAATAGCCCAATATGCCTTATGTTCTAGTTCGAGAGGTAAGTGACATGCTTTTCCATAAACCATTTTATATGGAGACATACCCATAGGTTTTTATAAGCAGTTCTATAAGCCCATAATGCATCATCAAGTTTCTTAGACAAATTCTTTCTAGATCTATTAACAGTCTTTTGCAAAATCAATTTAATCACTCTATTGCTCAATTCTACTTGACCACTAGACTGGGGATGATATGGAGATGCAATTTTATGGTTAACATCATATTCAACAAGCATTTTACGGAAAGCACCATGAATAAAATGTGAACCACATTAGTCATTTAATATCTAGGGACTCCAAACCTCGGAAAAATAACTTCTTTAAGCATCTTAATAGAAGTGTTAGGTCAGCACTACTAGTTGTAATAGCTTCTACCCACTTAGTAACATAATTAACGACAACTAAAATATGTGTATACCCATTAGAGAAAGGAATAGGTCCCATATAATCAAAGCCCCAAATATCAAATGGTTCAATAACAAGTGGATAATTCATAGGCATTTCCTGACGTCTACTAATATTACCAATTCTCTGGCATTCATCACAAGACAAGAAAAACTTACGAGCATCCTTAAAGAGAGTGGGCCTGTAACATCCCAATTTTCAATTTGGATGTAATAAATAGATCATCATATGCATATCATATTTATTTTGCATTTTTGTTGTGATCCTAGAAATCTTAAGCAACTCAAGGACCCAAGGAGAGAGTTGGATGCTTCATTTAAATTTCATATTTGAATTTGTTTCAAATTTGAAAAGAGGATCAATTTGATTTTCAATGATTTCTTTCCAATTATTTCCAATAATAAAAATAAATAAGAGAAGATAAAATGACTTCTTCAAAACATAGGAGAAATATTGGAGAGGAAATTTTGAAATCAAATTAGTATTTTATTTGAAGTTTTATTTGAATTAGGGAAAAACATGCATTTTCAAAAATTGCATTTAGTCCAGAAAAATGTTCATCTTGTCCCAAATATTAGGTTTGGATAGAGAAAATTGTTTATGGAATTTTTAGGTTTTTATTTTTATTTATTAGGATTTTTCTCGCGAGAATCGTTTTAAAAAAAATCTCTTCCTCGGCCGGCTCAGCCGAGCCAGGGCCACGGCCCAGCTGCCGCGCCGCCTTCCTCCCGCAGTGTCATGTTGCCGCCGGACTCCGGAGGAGTCCGGGCATGCCCCGCCCCGCGCCGCCCGACCCCTCCCCCAAGTCGGATGCGCCGCCGCCTCCCCCCTTTATAAGGAGCCCCACCCCGGCCCCCTCCACCTTGTTTGCCGCGCCGCCATCGAGCCCCGCCTCCACCTCAGCTGCGCCGCCGCCTCCTCCCCCCTATATAATGAGCCCCACCCCGGCCCCCTCCACCTCGTCAGCCACGCCGCCACCGAGCCCTGCCTCCACCACTGCCACGCCGCCGCTGCTTTTGCTCACCGCCGCCGCCGCCGCAAGTTGCTGCAGCTGCCGCGCCGCCGCCCTGCATCATCGTCACCTCGCGCCGCCGCCTCGCCTCGCGCGGGTGCCGCGGCCTCGCCCCGCCAGATTTCGCCGTTGACGTCGCCGCCGTCGAACCGGTATAAACCGTTTGTTTTTTTCGGTTTTCTCGGTTTATTAGGTTAGATCGGTTTTTCGTTTTTATTTCTAGTTATTTAGTAAATGTTCACCTGTTATTTTATTCTAACTAACGAATTCTTTTGTTTAGTTCTGTTAGCGAACGTTCATTCTGTAGATTTCTGGTTTTAGTTTTATTTTCGGCAGGGACCTATCCGCGAATAGTTTTCTCGCGATTTAGCCCCTAATCTTAAAACCAACGTAACTTTTTGCTTGTTTATCCAAATTAGATGAAACCAACGCCTAAGTCTTCGCAATGATCTCTTCTTTCTAGTAAATCAACTTGAACATGATTTTGAAAATTAAAAATTTGAGTTTAGTTCAAATTAGTATACAATCTTGTTTCGTTTGTATCAGGAGTCTCGTAACTCTGTTTGAGTTGTTTCTTTTTTGCAAATCGTAGTTAATCACATGTACCTACTCTTAAGATCTAATCCACATGAAAATAATGTTGTTAGGTTTTGTTTTCTATTTGGTTTAGTCGTTTGCTTAATTTGAGTTTTATTTGGTTCTTTTCTCAATTTGTTTCTGTTTCGTTTGATTGATTGCTTATGTATGCTATTGTTTGCCTATGCTAGATTACCTGGATTGCGAAGCTTGTTACTACGAATCCCTAGAGTTTGCATATCGTCAGCAAGGCAAGTTACACTTTGATCATACTTTTCTATACCCAGTTTTTATTATGCATTAGTTCCACCCCTCAAATATTTGCATGAGTAGGATTGGGAACATGTGGTTTGGTTGTAGTACTTGAGGTAGCAACCTAATACCTTTTGATCACCCCAGGAGTATACATTATGCTCTATTATTGCTTAGCCATGCTCGTAGACGGGGATTGGATCGTGATACACATGGAAGTTGTGAGAGTTATTAATCTTGGATAACATTAAGGTGGCAACTTTAATACACATCTGGGTGGATTGGTTGGGGCACCTAGATAATCCAGTGTCTGTCCATTTGGGAAATTCTGGAGTACCCGTGTGATTTTTCCTCGGTTCGCCACCCAGGCTCAAAGGGATCATATGATATTTCATGCCTAGAAACTTTCGTGTGTAGCCACAAGGCATTATGGGCTCTGGCATAGTTGAGTAAGTTGTATGAGCTCTCGAAGAGGTGGACTAGCAGATGTAGGGGAAAGTAGGTGTATCGGTCTGCCCGGAGTAGAGAGTTAATGCTTCAGAAAGACTATGTCTCGATCTTCCGATCATGGATGCGGTCGAGTCTTGTGGGGAAAAGTGCACAACCTCTGCAGAGTGTATAAACTAATCATGGTTAGCCATGTCCCCGGTTATGGACATCTTGAGTATCTGGAATTGGATATTATTGTTGATCTCGTCACTCTTTAATTAATTGAATTGGGTTTAATGATGATATATATTTAATTGGGATTTGAGTTGGAGGAACCTTCTCAAATATTGGTACAACTTGGGAGTAGTAAATAAATTTTTCCTTTGTTGTAGGGTAAAACCATCTTTATGCAAAACATTTAACTTAGAGCCTCCACCAGCCAAATATTGCATGTAGATATAAACTTGCATTCATTAATTTACAGCTTAACTCTGCCGGCATATTCAACGTGCTGACCTACACGACTGCAACGTCTCATGTTGCAGACTATTCAGACGATGAATAAGGTGCGATAGGTCGTTGTCATGCACTCAACTATGCCATTGGAGTGTAAGGACTCATTTACCTTTGAAGCTTCCGTAGTTATTTAGTTTAGATGGCCTTCAGCCATATTATTTTATGTAATCATAGTCTTTTTGAGGACTCGATGTAATAAGTGTGTGATTGAACCCTGTTATAATTCCTCGAGTACTGTGTGTGTCAGCATTACCGACCCAGGGATGACGCTTAAGCACAGAGACTTCGTTTCATTGGGATCATGGTCGCTACAAGATGGTATCAGAGCACACACTGACTGTAGGACGCGACCACTAATTAAAGCCACAACATCACTCTTCTTTGCTCATTTCTAATTCTCCTCTATTTCTACTCTATAGATGGTGGACCCCAGGAACAAGTTCACCCAACCAGATGATGACATCCCTTTCAGACAACACTTGAAGGAAGTCACCAAGTATTTGAACATCGGACTACCAAGCTTCACTGGAACTTTCTCTGCAACATTACCGGAAGAGGAGTGCTGGAAGATCAAAGTCTGGGTACCTGGGAGGACGTTTGCCCCAACAACGAAACCTAATGATTTCTACCTGGATGCACCAACTTGCAGTTTGGGAAAGAGCATGGCATGCCACATCACTTTTGGACGCATATGTGAGGTGTACCACAAGGAGCTTGAAAACACCATCTATCAAATATGTGGACACCGAGACGAAGAATGGGAGATGATTTGTACCAGGAAGGATGGCTCAATCATAGCATACATTCAGGAGATGGGTGATCACATTCGCTGATACGAGAATCAACTGTGCTTCAACATGAAGAAGATCAAGAAGCTGATGAAGAAGAATATCGAGCTAGAAGAGGAACTCAAGTCTACACATGATGGATATGAGTAAGAAATTGTTGTACTACTACAGAAGCATGAAGATTTGAAGAGGAAGCTAGGACTACCCATGGAGAACCATAAGCGAGAACCTGAAAAGGAGATCCGTCCGGAGGACTACATCATCTTGGACGACACCGACACAGACAGTGATGCAAATGATGACAGTGATGACGACTACATAGACGAAGCTGGAGCAGATATCATGGAGTCCTCCTCCAATCAAAATTTCTAGGCGACCACCATGTTACTAGTAGTATTCTTCCAAGTAGTTAGAATCGATCGATTTGTAATCGTAGTTTAGATCCTTTGTGTGAACCTTGTTTGATATTGAATGAAGTGAATTGATTGTGTTTGTCTCATATGCATATGGGTAGTGAATGTTCCTTAGACCTTATTCTATTCTGTTTTCTCACCCCTTCTAACCCATCAGATGCCTCCGAGACGTGACACCGGATTCGTGTTCCCATCGGAGCTCATCCAGTTGATCCAGCAACAGAATGCCTTGATGCAGATGCTAGTTCAGAACCAGAACCAAGGCAACAACAACAACAACAACAACAACAACAACAACAACAATAACAACAACAACAACAACAACAACAACAACAACAACAACAACAACAACAACAACAACAACAACAACAACAACAACAACAACAACAACAACAACAACAACAACAACAACAACAACAACAACCCACTGCCACCACCCCCTGTTAACAGCCTAGCCCGTTTTCTGAGGTTGAATCCGTCAGCGTTCTCTAGCAGCACCGAGACGATTGTTGCAGATGATTGGCTACACAAGATTGGAAGAGAGCTGACTACTGCAGGATGCACAGATGCGGAGAGAGTGCGCTTTGCCGCACATCAGCTTGATGGACCCGCAACATCTTGGTGGGAGAATTTCACCACCACTTACCCCGTTGATACAGTTACATGGGACAAGTTTCAGCAGGCTTTCTGCACCACCCATGTTTCAGCAGGAGCTATGAGCATGAAGGAGTGGGAGTTCCGCAACTTGCGCCAAGGGTGTCATACCGTGAGACAGTATGTGGGTGAGTTCAGCAAGTTAGCCCGTTACGCCCCAGATGATGTGGCCACAGATCCAACTAAATAGGATAAGTTTCTTGAGGGACTCAATGATGAGTTAAGCATGCAGATGATGGTGGCAACCTTCAACAACTACCAGGAGTTGGTAGACAGGGCCCTCATGATAGAAGGCAAGCAACAATAGATTGATAATCGCAAGAGGAAGTATGGACAGCGGAGGTACACTTCTGGAGCTCAGTAGAAGCCCCGCTATTCCCCGTACTCTGGAGGACATACTCATAACCATGCAGGACATAACCATGGAGGGCATACACACAATGGAGAAAGTTCGCACAACCACAGTGGCCCTAAGAATGGCAATGGGAATGGAGGAAGCAACAGTCATAATCGTTCCAACCCCGCAACACCAACCAAGAGGGATCTGAGTCATATTACTTGTTTCAAGTGCGGGAAGACCGGACATTATGCCACTGAATGTCCTGAAGTGAAGAGTGGAAATGGCAATGGAAGTTCTACAAAGAAGCCCAAGCCCTTCACCAAAGGTCAGGTGAACCACATTAGTGTGGAGGAGATTGAGGAGCAGCCCGACGCAGTTGTCAGGAAGTTTTTGATTAATGCATTTACAACACTTGTTCTTTTCAATACTGGTGCATCTCATTCATTCATATCAAGGGAATTTGTGGATAAGTTTAAGTTGCTATCCATAGCCCTTAATTCACCTATGTTAGTAAGTTCCCCAGGAGCAGAGTATATGGCTAGTCAAGGATGTTATCAGTTGCCAGTAACCATAGGTAGACATGTTTTCCCCACTGACCTCATTGCCCTGGAGTCACAAGGATGGGACGTGATCCTAGGCATGGATTGGCTATCCAAGTATGAGGGAAACATCGATTGCGCCAGTAAATCAATTCTTCTCACCACCCCGGAAGGAAAGAGGATCAAGTATGTGTCTAGGCATGCACCGAGGAGGACTCAGGTGAATTCCTTATCAGGAGTTGTTCAGGAGGAAGTACCAGTGGTGAAGGATTACCCCGATGTATCTCCGGAGGAGTTACCAGGCATGCCACCTGACCAAGACATTGAGTTTTTAATTGAGTTATGGCCAAGCACCGGACCAATATCCACGAGGCCATATTGGATGCCCGCCAATGATCTAGAGGAAATTAAGAAGCAGATTAAGGAGTTACTGGAGAAAGGTTACATTCGACCAAGTTCATCACCTTGGGGAGCCGCAGTGCTTCTAGTGGAGAAGAAGGATGGATCTTTGAGGATGGTTGTTGATTATCGTGCGCTGAATGAGGTGATGATCAAGAATAAATACCCTCTACCGATGATCACTGAATTGTTTGACCAGTTGCAAGGAGCTAAAGTTATCTCCAAGATCGATCTTTGATCAGGTTATCACCAGTTGAAGATCCGAAAGCAGGATATACCTAAGACAACTTTTACCATGAGGTATGGGCTATACGAGTATCTAATTATGTCATTTGGTTTGACTAATGCCCCTGCATATTTCATGAGTATGATGAACAAGGTGTTCATGGAGAATTTGGATAAGTTTTGTGGTGTTCATTGATGACATATTGGTCTACTCGAAGAATGAAGAAGAGCATAAGGAACATTTACGCTTGGTTCTCGAGAAGCTCAGGGAACATCAGTTGTATGCCAAGTTCATCAAATGTGAGTTTTGGTTGAAGGAAGTTGGATTTCTCGGACATGTTATATCAGGAGAAGGAATAGCAGTAGACCGTACTAAGGTTGCAACTGTCACTGAGTGGTTGGCACCCACCTCAGTTGGAGAGATCAGGAGTTTTCTCGGACTTGTAGGTTATTATAGGATATTTATTGAGATTTTTTCCAAGATAGCGAAGCCAATGACGGAGTTATTGAAGAAGGACACAAAGTTTAAATGGACTAAGGATTGTGAGGCCAGTTTTCAGGAGTTGAAGAAATGTTTGGTTACAGCCCTAGTGCTGATTCTCCCAGACATACGCAAGGATTTCCTAGTTTATTGCGACACTTCTCATCAAGGACTTGGAGGTGTGCTTATGCAGGATGGAAGAGTTGTTTCATATGCCTCACGGCAGCTTCGACCTCTCGAGTTGAATTATGCTACACATGATTTGGAGTTAGCAGTCGTAGTGCATGCGCTCAAGACATGGAGACATTTTCTCATCGGTAACCGTTGTGATGTATACACGAATCATAAGAGTTTGAAATACATCTTCATGCAGAAGGAGTTGAACCTCAGGCAAAGGAGATGGTTGGAGCTCATAAAGGATTATGACATGAGATTGCATTATCATCCAGGAAAGGCCAATGTCGTAGCAGATGCGTTGAGCCGCAAGAGTTATGTTAACACACTCATAACCAGAGGATTACCTCAGGAGTTAGCAGATGATCTCCGAGAACTCCGCTTGGAGATAGTTCTGAGAGGTTATCTTGCAGCATTGGAAATTCAATCCACTTTGTTTGGAAAGATCAGAGAAGCCCAGAAGACGGACAGGGAGATTGCAGAGATAAAGGAAAGGATGAGTAAAGGAAAGGCTAAAGGTTTTCGTGAGGATGAGCACGAGACTTTATGGTTTGAGGATCGTATCTATGTGCCTAATGACCCTGAGATCAGGAAGTTGCTTCTTCAGGAGGCTCATGATTTGCCTTATTCGATTCACCCAAGCAACACGAAGATGTATCTGGATTTGAAGGAGAGTTTTTGGTGGACAGGAATGAAGAAGGATATTGTAGAATATGTAGCAGTATGCAATGTATGTCAGAGAGTTAAGGCAGACCATCAGAAACCAACAGGGTTTCTTTTGCCTTTGCCGATACCCGAACGGAAGTGGGATAAACTTGGCATGGATTTTATCACCGGATTACCAAGGACCCATTCAGGTTATGACTCTATCTGGGTTGTAGTCGATCGCTTAACCAAGGTAGTCCATTTCATCCCTATGAAAACAACTTATATGAGTGCTAAGTTGGAGAAGATATACATGACCAGGATCGTATGTCTGCATGGAGTTAGAGGACCATCGTATCAGATAGAGAAACATAGTTTACTTCAAGGTTTTGGAATCAGTTGCATGAAACTTTGGGTACCAGGCTAGAGTTCAGTACAGCCTTTCATCCATAGACAGATGGACAGACTGAGAGAGTCAATCAGATTCTGGAGGACATCTTGAGAGCTTGTGCGCTAGATTATGGATCTAGTTGGGATGACAATCCGCCCTATGTAGAGTTCTCCTATAACAACATTTATCAAGCCAGTTTGAAGATGGCCCCTTTCAAAGCTTTGTACGAAAGGAGGTGCAGGACACCGTTATCGTGGGATGAAGTTGGAGATCGACCGTTGTTCGGACTAGACTTAATCAGAGACTCTGAGGAGAAGGTTAAGTTGATTCGAGACAGACTCAAGGTAGCCTAGTCCAGGCAGAAGAGTTATGCAGATACAAAATGCAAGGAGGTAGCTTACGAAGTCGGAGACAGAGCATATCTTCGTGTGTCCCTACTTCGAGGAGTTAAACAATTTGGAGTCAAGGGAAAGCTAGCACCACATTTTGTGGGACCACATAGAGTTTTGGAACGCATAGGAGAAGTTGCGTACGAGTTGGAATTGCCCGAAGGATTGACAGGAGTTCATGATCTGTTTCATGTTTCCCAGTTCAAGAAGTGCGACACAGAGATGGCCGACATTCCTCTGAGAGATAAAGTGCCACTGGAAGCAATTCAGTTGGATAGTGATTTAACCTATGAAGAGAAGCCAGTCAAGATTCTTGAGTTTTCCAACCGTGTTACTCGCATCAAGGTTATCAAGTTTTGCAAAGTTTAGTGGAGCCATCATACCGAGGAGGAAGCCACCTGGGAGCGAGAAGAAGACCTCCGCAAGGACCACCGACACCTTTTTGCTGACCAACCAGAATCTTGAGGGCAAGATTCATCTTAAGGGGGGTAGGTTTGTAACATCCCAATTTTCAATTTGGATGTTATACATAGATCATCATATGCATATCATATTTATTTTGCATTTTTGTTGTGATCCGAGAAATCTTAAGCAACTCAAGGACCCAAGGATAGAGTTGGAGGTTTCATTTAAATTTCATATTTCAATTTGTTTCAAATTTGAAAAGAGGATCAATTTGATTTTCAATTATTTCTTTCTAATTATTTCCAATAATAAAAATAAATGAGAGAAGGTAAAATGACATCTTCAAAATAGAGGAGAAAAATTGGAGAAGAAATTTTGAAATCAAATTAGTATTTTATTTGCACCTTTATTTGAGAAAAATTGCATTTAGTACAGAAAAATGTTCATCTTGTCCCAAATATTAGGTTTGGATGGTGAAAATTGTTTCTGAAATTTTCAGGTTTTTATTTTATTTATTAGGATTTTTCTCGCAAGAATCTTTTTAAAAAAAATCTCTTCCTGGGCTGGCCCATCTGCCGCGCCGCCTTCCTCCCGCAGTGTCGTGTCGCCGCCGAACTCCGGAGGAGTCCGGGCATGCCCCGCCCCATGCCGCCCTCCCCCTCCCCTAATTCGGATGCGCCGCCGCCTCCTCCCTCCCTTAATAAGGAGCCCCACCCCTTCCCCCTCCACCTCGTCAGATGCGCTGTCACCGAGCCCCGCCTCCACTGCAGCTGCGCCGCCGCCTCCTTCCCCCTTTATAAGGAGCCCAACCCTGCCCCCCTCCACCTTGTCAGCCACGTCGCCAGTGAGCCCCGCCTCCACCGCAGCTGCATCGCCGCCGTCGCTTTTGCTCACTGCCGCCGTCGCTAACTATTGCAGTTGCCGTGTCGCCGCCGCCCCGTGTCGTCGTCGCCTCGTGTCGCCACCTCGCCTCGCGCCGGAGCCACCGCCATGCCCTGCCGAATTTCACCGCCGCCTCGCCGTTGACCTCGCCGACGTCGAACCGGTATAAATCGTTCGTTTTTTTCGGTTTTCTCGGGTTAGTCAGTTTATTAGGTTACATCAGTTTTTCGTTTTTATTTTTAGTTAGTTAGTGAACGTTCACCTGTTAGTTTATTCTAACAAACGAATTCGTTCGTTTAGTTCTGTAAGAGAACATTCGTTCTGTAGATTTTTCTTTTTAGTTTTATTTTCGGCCAGGAACCTATCCGCGAATAGTTTTCTCGTGATTTAGCCCCTGATCTTAAAACCAGTGTAACTTTTTGCTCGTTTATCCAAATTAGATGAAACCAACAGCTAAATCTTTGTGACGATCTCTTCATTCCAGTAAACCAACTTGAACATGATTTTGACAATTTAAAATTTGAGTTTAGTTCAGGTTAGTATACGATCTTGTTTCGTTTGTATCTTGAGTTTCGTAACTCCATTTGAGTTGTTTCTTTTTGCAATTCGTAGTTAATCACATGTACCTACTGTTAAGATCTAATCCACATGAAAATAATGCTGTTAGGTTTTGTTTTCTGTTTGGTTCAGTCGTTTGCTTATTTCGAGTTTTATTTGGTTCTTTTCTCGATTTCTTTCTATTTCGTTTGATTGATTGCTTATGTATATTATTATTTGTCTACGCTTGATTACCCGAAGTGTGAAGCTTGTTACTATGAGTCCCTAGAGTTTGCAGATCGTCAACAAGGCAAGTTACACTTTAATCATACTTTTCTATACCCGGTTTCTACTATGCATTAGTTCTGCCCCTCAAGTATTTGCATGAGTAGGATTGGGAACATGTGGTTTGGTTGTAGTACTTGAGGTAGGAACCTAATACCTTTTGATCACCCCGGGAATATACGTTATGCTCTATTATTGCTTAGCCATGCTCGTAGACGGGGATTTGATCGTGATACACATGGAAGTTATGGGAGTTATTAATCTTGAATAACATTAAGGTGGCAACTTTAATACACATCTCGGTGGATTGGTTGGGGCACCTGGAGAATCCAGTGTCTCTCCATTTGGGAAATCCCGGAGTAGCTGTGTGATTTTTCTTCGGTTCGCCACCCAGGATCAAAGGGATCATATGATATTTCATGCCTAGAAACTTCTATGTGCAGCCAGAAGCCAATATGGGCTCTAGCGTAGTTGAGTAAGTTGTATGAGCTCTCGAAGAGGTGGACTAGTAGATGTAGGGGAAAGTAGGTGTACTGGTTTGCCCAGAGTAGAGAGTTAATGCTTCAGAAAGACTATGTCTCGATCTTCCGATCATTGATGCGGTCGAGTCTTGTGGGGAAAAGTACGCAACCTCTCCAGAGTGTATAAACAAATCATGGTTAGCCATGTCCCCGGTTATGGACATCTTGAGTATCTGGAATTGGATATTATTGTTGATCTCATCACTCATTAATTAATTGAATTGGGTTTAATGATGATATTTGTTTAACTGGGATTTGAGTTGGAGGAACCTTCTCAAATATTGATACAACTTGGGAGTAGTAAATTAAATTTATTCCTTTGTTGTAGGGTAAAACTAGCTTTATGCAAAACATTTAACTTAGAGCCTCCACCAGCCAAATATTGCATGTAGATATAGTACTTGCATTCATTGCTTTACAGTGTAACTCTGCCAGCATATTCAACGTGCTGACCTACACGGCTGCAACATCTCATGTTGCAGACTACTCAAACGACGAATAAGGTGCGATAGGTCGTTGTAACGCACTCAGCTATGCCGTTGGGGTGGATGGACCCATTTACCTTTGTAGCTTCCGCAGTTATTTAGTTTAGATGGCCTTCAAACATATTATTTCATGTAATCATACTCTTTTTGAGGACTCAATGTAATAAGTGTGTGATTCAACTCTGTTATAATTCCTCGAGTACTGCGTGTGTGAGCATTACCGATCCAGGGATGACACTTAAGCACAGAGACGTCGGTCCATTGGGATCGTGGTCGCTACAGGGCCAATAAAAACGGGATTGCAATACCATATGTGCAGTTCTATCTCCAGCATGGTGTCCTCCGTAAGCCTCGGAGTGGCACTTACTTAAGATGTTTTTCTGTTCATGCTCAGGTACACAACGTCTAATAATACCATCTACTCCTTCTTTATAAAGGTGTGGGTCATCCCAAAAGTACTGTCTTAAATCATAGAAAAACTTTTTCTTTTGCTGGTATGTGAAGCCAGGAGGTATAAATTTAGCAACAATGTAAATAGCATAATAAGCATACTATGGAGTATTACGAGAAGCATTTATGACAACTAATTGTTCATTAGGAAAGCTAGCATCAATAGGCAGTGGGTCATCAAGAACATTTTTTAACCTAGACAAGTTGTCTGCAACGGGATTCTCAGCTCCCTTTCTATCAATAATATGCAAATCAAATTCTTGTAACAAGAGAACCCATCTAATAAGTCTAGGTTTAGCATCTTTCTTTTTCATAAGATATTTAATAGCAGCATGATCAGTGTGAACAGTTACTTTGGAATCAACAATATAAGATCTGAACTTACCACAAGCAAATACAACTGCTAAAAATTCTTTTTCAGTAGTAGCATAATTTCTCTGGGCACTGTCTAGAGTTTTACTAGCATAATGAATAACATTCAATTTCTTATGAACTCTTTGTCCTAGAACATCACCATCAGCATAATCACTAGCATCACACATAATTTCAAAGGGTAAATTCCAATCAGGAGGTTGAACAATAGGTGCAGAAATTAAGGCTTTCTTAAGTATTTCAGATGCTTCTACAAAGTCATCATCAAAAACAAAAGGAACATCTTTTTGCAAGATATTAGTGAGAGGCCTCGAAATTTTATAGAAATCTTTAATAAACCTCCTATAGAAACCAACATGACCAAGGAAACTTCTTATACCTTTGATATCTTTAGGACACGTCATCTTTTAAATAGCATCTACTTTAGCTTTATCAACTTCCGTACCTCTTTCAGAAATTTTATGCCCCAAGACAATACCTTCATGAACCATAAAGTGGCACTTCTCCCAATTCAAGAAAAAAAATTAGTTTTTCACATCTCTGCAATACTCGATCAAGGTTGCTTAAGCAATCATCAAAAGAAGTTCCGTAAACGGAGAAATCATCCATGAAAACCTCAACAATCTTTTCGCAAAAGTCAGAGAATTTAGCAGTCATACATCTTTGAAAGGTAGCAAGTGCATTGCATAAACCAAAAGACATATGTCTATAAGCGAACGTACCGAAAGGGCAAGTAAAAGTGGTCTTTTCCTGATCATCTTTTGACACATCTATTTGAGAAAAACCAGAATAACCATCTAGAAAACAAAAATGTTTATGTTTGGATAGTATTTCTAGCATTTGATCAATAAAAGGTAGAGGGTAATGACCTTTTCTAGTGGCTTTGTTTAATTTGCAAAAATCAATTACCATTCTATAACATGTGACAATTCTTTGTGGAATCAATTCATTCTTATCATTAGGAACAATAGTAATACCTCCCTTCTTAGGGACAGAATGAACTGGACTTACCCATTTACTATCAGTAATAAGATAAATTATACCTGCCTCCAGAAGCTTTAGTATTTCATTTCTTACCACTTCTTTCATCTTCAGATTTAACCGTCGTTGGTGATCAACAACTGGTTTAGCATCAGGCTCCAATTTAATTTTTTGTTGACATAGAGTGGGACTAATGACCTTAATATCATCAAGAGTATATCCAATAGCGGCACGATGCTTCTTTAGAGTTTTCAATAATTTATTTTCTTCATGCTCTGAAAGGTTAGCACTAATAATAACATGATATATCTTCTTTTCATCGAGATAAGCATATTTTAGAGTATCAGGTAATTATTCAAGCTCAAATACGGGATCACCCTTGGGTGGAGGAGGATCCCCAGATTTCAACATGCAAATTGTGTTTCAGAACATGCCCTTGATTAAAGAATATTTCATCTATTTCCTTTCTTTCATTCATAAAATATCATTTCCATGGTCTAGCAAATATTGTTCTAAATGATCAATAGGAGGTACGGCAATAGAAGCAAGACCAATAATTTCATCCTTACTAGGCAATTATTTATCATGGGCTTGTCTACGAAATTTAGAGAAATTAAAATCATGAGAAATATCCCCTAAACCAACAGTAACATCATCTTTCTCGTAGTCTATCTTAGCATTAACAGTGTTCAAGAAAGGTCTACCAAATATAATGGGACAAAAATTATCTTGTGGGGAACCGAGAACAAGAAAATCAGTAGGGTATTTTATTTTACAACACAAGACTTCAACATCTCTAACAATCCCAATTGGTGATATAGTATCTCTATTGGCAAGCTTAATAGTAACATTAATATCTTCTATCTCAGCAGGTGCAATATCATTCATAATTTCTTGGCAAAAGGTATAAGGTATTGCACTCACACTAGCCCCCGCATCACATAAGCCATCATAACAATGATCTCCTATGTTAACTGAAACAATAGGTATGCCAACAACAGGTATATGTTTATCTTTAGTATCGGGTTTAGCAATTCTAGCAGCTTCATCGCAGAAATAGATAACATGCCCATCAATATTATCGACCAAGATATCTTTAACCATAGAAATACCAGGTTCAACTTTAATTTGTTCAGGGGGTGTAGGTGTTCTAGTATAACTCTTATGAACCACAGTTGAAGCTTTAGCATGATCCTTTATTCTAACAGGAAAAGGTGGTTTCTCAATATAAGCAGTAGGAACAATAGGATCACCATTATAAGTAATAGTTTCTTCTTCTACTTTAATAGGTTCTACTACTTTAACTTCAATGGGAGGATGATATTTAAACCACTTCTCCTTAGGGAGATCAACATGAGTAGAAAATGATTCACAAAAAGAAGCTACTATCTTAGAGTCAAGTCCATATTTAGTGCTAAAATCGCGAAAAGCATCAGTATCCATAAAAGATTTAACACAATCAAACTTAAGGTTTATACCTGACTCCTTACCTTCGTCGAGTTCCCAATCTTCAGAATTGCGTTTAATTATTTCCAAAAAATCCCATCTGAATTCAATATCCTTCTTCATATAAGAACCAGTACAAGAAGTATCGAGAATGGATCGATCATTATGAGAAAGCGGAGCATAAAAGTTTTGAATAATAATTTCTCTTGAGAGCTCATGATTGGGGCATGAATATAACATTGATTTAAGCCTCCCCCAAGCTTGAGTGCTACTTTCTCCTTCATGAGGCTATATATATGTGTATATATATATATATATATATATATATATATATATATATATAATTCTGATCATGGTGAACCAGATGCATAGGATAAAACTTCTGATGAAATTCCAATTTCAATCGGTTGTATTTCCATGATCCAGTATCATCACATAGCCTATACCATGTCAATGCCTTTCCCTTCAAATATAAAGGGAACACCTTCTTCTTGACAACATCCTCGGGCATACCTGCAAGCATAAATAATCCACAAACTTCACCCACATAGATTAGGTGCATATCGGGATGTAATGTTCCATCTCCTCACTACAAAAAAATACACTTCCGTGATGATACGTGTTTGTCATAGGAGGTCACATTTTCTGTCATGCATGTACATCCATGACGATTTTATGATAGAATCAAGATAGTCATACATGTGCTGTCGTAGAAGTGTTCCATGACATTACCAAAATTATCATCACGGAAGTGTCCTTCCATGACGATAAATCACGCGTCATATAAGTGCTTTCGTCAAGGGTGAACGACACGTGGCATCCACAGTAACAGAACACCGTTAAGCTATCGGATCCGGTTTTGGATCCTATAACCCGTTAATAGCCCCGATCAATGGGATTTTCCACGTGTAAAATCATCATTGGGTGGAGGAAACACGTGTTGGCTCACCATCGGGACAGATGTCATCCACTCATTGGACCGAAGGCGCCTATGATATGTCGACACGTGGCACGGCCTAATAGAGGCCCATTCCTGTGAAAAGGCCGGCCCGTTTGACTTGGTTAAAAGGTGGCGGGCTGGCCCACTAAAAGCCTGTTAACAGCATATTTGCATATAGCCCATTTACAACCCGCTAACCCAGGGCCCGTTACGACCTATTCGAATTAGGCCCCATAGCGTCATATGGGTCGTCCAATATGATTTCAACCCATTTTAACTTCCGGCCCATGTATGGACCATGACGTCTTTCGGCCCATATGAGGCCCTTTGTAACTCTTGGCCCATTAACGGCCCGTGGTGAAATTGGCCCGTAATGAACAGTGTATCACTTTATACCCATTAACGGCCCATTATTCCAGTGGGCCGTTTCCAGCCCATGTTATCTTTCGGCCTTCTCAGGGCCCATTTATTCTTGGGCTCATTTCTAGCATCCGGTTACTTACGGCCCATTACTGTCATTTTCTGCTTGTGGGCCAAATTCAACCCGTTGTTACAGTCGGCCCATTTGTGGCCCGTTAATATGTTGGTCCGTTTTCATAGCATCATCAAATACGGCCGATTAACGAAGGCCCGTTATGGTCGGCCCATGAACGGACGATTCCAACTCTAGCCCGTTTACGGCCATAATGCGGTCTGTTATTGTCCCATGTTTGGACAATCGATCATACGACCCATATAAGGCCCACTGATGATACGACCCGTAGAAGGCCCATTGTGTCTAGGACCCGTAGAAGGCCCATTGTTTCTATGACCTGTAGAAGGCCCATTGTTTCTATGGACGGTAGGAGGCCCAGTGCCACTACAGTAAATATGTAGCCTATGTATTGTGGCCTAGTTTTAAAAAATAGGTTATTGCAGCCACCAGCAAACCACGAAAAAAGAACTGCACTGACTACAAGCAAACAAATAAACAAGACAACAAGAAAACAAATAAGCAAGCAACTTACGCTAGGCTATCACGGCTATTACACATATTACATCCACTAGGCATCAAAGTTCGCCACTAGTGCAAATATAGGGAACAAAGCAGCATATCATATACACTGGTTGTCAAAGTTGGCGACCAGCGCAAATAAACGCCGCAGCAAAACAAGTCCAGAACTGAAACCACTTCAGAAGATCTTAAGAAACAATATCCTGGATACCCATAATGCTGGCAAGATGCTTAGCAAGCTTATTAACTTTCTCTTGTTTGGCGCTTAAATCCTCCAGCGCTTGCTGTTGCACCAGAAAGTATGCATCTGAATTCTGCAGGGACTTCCTCAGTCCTTCAGCTTCCTGTTGCAGCACATCTGATTGATGTACTTCAACTTGAAGTTGAGACTCAAGAAGACGAACTGATTCAGGCAGCGAGTTCGAAGAGCTTGTGCCAGCAGTAGTGGCCAGTAACTGGAACACTACATCAAAACATGACTTTTGGGTTCTCTCACTATCGTCAAGATAGTTTTTATCAGCTTTCTTGGAGACCAATAGGGATGTCTCACTATCTTGAACCTTATTTTCATTACTTCCTTTACCATTGCATAACGGGGCACTGTTCTCCAATATTTTGTCTGCATTCTAAAAGAGAAACAACCAGACACATCACGGGATTACCATGTTGTATATGAAACTCATTTTGGTAAATGAGTTCAGTAGTAAAGTGGACAGGATAATAGCATGAAACAAACATATATCTATGTACCATGGTCACTTTATGGTCTATATCATTGTAGTTTTTGTTGCCAAATCAATATAGAGACACAGTTCATATAATATTTTCTCAAGACAAAGCAGAATAGAAAGAATATAAGTGTGGGAAACTATAGAGCAATAACAACACTTGTAGTGTGCATGACATGAGAACATAATTGTTATTCAATTGAAATTGAAATCAACATAGAGCTGGTAACAATAGCAAACCAGTTAAAGAAACGGGTCTAAAACATACCTGTTGCGCCATTGGAGTTTCAATTCCATCCTTCAAATTTCGTCCTCGTGATTTGGGCACTGCAGTTCCCTTACTAATTGCTTGTGTTTGGGTGCTCTGTGGTGGAGACGGTGTTGTGTCAACTGGAACTAGGTTACTATCAGCCGGGGTTGGGGTTAGAAGGGGTGTAGCTGGTTCTCTATCCAACTAGGTTGGGGTACAATCTGCGAGAGTCTGGGTTATGTGTGGTGGAGCTGGTTCTTGGGAAAGTACAACCGTGGTTCTATCTGCATCAACTGGTAGCACTATCTTTTCTGAAGATCGTGGTGTTACTCCCTTATATACTGCCATCATCCTCTCCACAAATGGCTGATAAACAAGAAAAGCAATTGAAAGTATAGACATTTTATGATAGATAGGTGCAATGGATAGTGGGGAATAATAGAGGGCATGAAATAATTCACATTTATGTTGTCTAACCAAACAGGATAGCATGACACAATTTCACATATATGATGGCTAACTAAACAGGATAGCATGACACAATTTCACATTATGATGGCTAACTAAAAAAAGATGGAAATACATAGTTCAAAATATGATGACTATGTAAACAGGATGACAAGATATAACTATATAATGTGTTTATTAAATAGGTTGGCATGCCATAATTCACATACATTCAGGGATAGAATGCCATAATTCAAAATATGATGACTGTAAACACTAAACATGATGAGATGATATAACTATATGATGTCTTTACTAAATGGGTTGCCATGCCATAATTCAGATAGATGTTGTGAATGTACTATGTAAACATGATGGCATGCTATAATTCAAATATATGATTTATATAGTAAGCAAGTAAGCAGATGGGAATCCATATATGATGTAAAAACTAAGCAATGTAAGACAACATGCATGACATGGGTAATATAACCCTGCCAAGTTTGAGCATAGATCTCAGGGGGGAAATAAAACTGGTCATTAGTCTCTGAATCCTCCTTTGAGGAGGTCTCTGTAACCAGCAAGATGTCTGCTTCAGCAGGTAGCATTGTCTGCTCTGAATACCTTGTTTTCACTCCAGATGCTTCCATCACCGCTTCAAATGGTTGATGCACAGGAAGAATAGTTGAATATACAAACGTTGTTGAAAAATGGAACACGTAATACAAAAAAATGATAGCATGATATAATTCTCATACATGATGATTGGCTAAACAGCATGGCATTGCATAATTCACATATATAATACCTTTGCAACAAGATAGCATTGCATAATTCACATATATAATGTCTTGCAACAAGATGGCAATGCATAATTCACATATATGGTAATTAGACACTGAACAGGTGGCATTCACACAAAGCATGTCTAAACTAATCAAATGACATAGCAACGCAAGACACCATACACACGATATGAGCAACATAACCCTGCCAAGTTAGAGCATACACCTCGGAGGGGGGAATAGGACTGGTCATCTGTCTCCGAATCCTCCTCTGAGGAGCTATCCGTAAACAACGAGATATGCGCTTCGTCAGATAGCATAGTCTGCTCTGAAGACCTTGTTTTCACTCCAGAATTTTCCATCACCGTGTCAAATGGCTGATGCACACGAAGAGCAGTTGAATGTACTAACATTGTTGACAAATTTAATACGTAATGAAAAAAAGGATGGCCTGACATAATTTACATATAAGATGACTAGCTAAGCAGGATGGCATTGCAAAATTCACATATATGATGCCTGGCTAAACAGGATGGCGTTGCATAATTCACATAAACGATGAATAAACTAAACAGATGGCATTCGCACAAAGGATGTCTAAGCTAAGAAGACGACATATTTGATGTATAAAGTAAGCAATGCAAGGCACCTTATGCATGATATAACCAAAATCAGCATGTCAAGTTAGAGCGAAGACCTCAGGGGGTAAATAGGAGTGGTCTTCTCCTTCTGAATCCCCCTCAGAACGGATATCTTCCTCTCAATTACAATCCAAAATGGGTGGAGAGGAGGCTACCTTTGCGCTTACCATGGATCGACGTCTGCATGAAATTTTATTGCCATGCAAGGCTCGTCTCTTTTGCTCTACATGTTCAGTTCCATTGTTTATAATAACTGTCATGCATAGAAATAAAACATAGTGAGATTATGTATGGAGTGCATGCAAAAATCCAGAGTGATGGTAGCAACCTGTGGATGGACCCAAAACCAATAATAGCAGGCAGATAATGGCTTCAGTTAAAAAATACAGATAATGGCTTCTTTACTGTTTGTTTCCCACCCAACATGAAACTCATAGTAGACACCAGAGATTAACCAGATAGTAGATAGATACTATTGATTGCGGCCCTGATATGTACCCCACAACCATTTAAAAACTCAAGTTTGACCATTAGTTTGGAGCTAACTCAGAGTCTAATCGGTGAACAGGACGATAAAGTAGCATGTAATATTAAGTAATGCATAACATAAGCAGACACGAAAGAGTTCGACCTCTCTTGCGGACCCATGTAGTCCTCAAGGTCATCTGTTTGGTTGATGATGGTAATGCAGTTTTCATGGCTGCCAGCGGTGGGGAAGAAGATCTGAGGCGGTAAAAGTCAGTCTGGAGGCCGGATCCCTGCTGTGCTGGACCCTTCTGTCGTTGGAGCAGCTGAGCTGGGGTGGATGACGGCACAACGGGAGCGGGAAAAATCACGCAAGGTTTTCTTTGACAACTATCTGTAAGAGAAGTAATTATGTAAGGGCTCGTTTGAATTGGAGGATTCCAACAATGCAGGGATAGGAAATAGACAGGAATAGGATAGGAATGCACGTGCAAAACAGAGAATTTAAAAACACAGGATTTCTGCCAATCTGGGTGTTTGATTCACAAGAATTGGAAAATCACAGGATGCAAAGAAGCATGGTGAGATTAAGTTAAACCACAAGAAAATGTATGGTTATAATGCTATTATGCTACTATCTCTTTGTCTTGTGCTTCATGAATAGGAATTTGAAAAGGAGGACAAGTGAAAATTAAAATTCCTACGGTTTTTATTTCAAGGAGACACTAAAGGAACAAATCCTACAGTTTTCCTTTGCTCCATTCCTTTGAACCAAATTCATGAATAGTAGTACCATAGGAAACTTTCCAATTCCTATGTTTTTCATATACTTTTCCTTTCAAGCACTGGCGATTCTATTAGGCAGGCTTGAGCAAGGAAAAACCTACACTAAAAAAATGTTTTTGTGCTACTTCTTTTACTTTGGACCCAGGCCACTTCTCTACTAGCTCAACTCCGAGGGCCATCGACAAATGCACAACTCAAATACGCAGAGATAAATAATGATGGCGTTCAAGAGAGTCCATCGCGGATAACTAAGTTGCCTGGTACCTCACTGCTTGTCATATAGTAGGATAAAATAATCGTATTTCCCGTTACTCCGTGTGCTCAGTGGACAATATATATAACATGTAGAGTAAAAACAGATGCAACAAGTGTACAACATCTTTGGTGAAGTCATGTCGATCTCAGCGTGATTGCGTTGGCCGGTGAGGATGCTCCGGCTGACTTGGCTATCGGAGGAGGGGGAGAAGATCTTAGGCGTCTGGAGATGGAGCCCGAGGTACTGCTCCGCTGTGATGGAGGGTTTCGTCATTGGAGCAGCTCCGGTGAGTTGTATGACGCTGAGGCTGAAGCAGGACAAGAGAGACAATGTTAACCTGAGTGGAATTCTAATAGCATCTCCAATAGATGACGTAAAATACATCACCACAAAGTGCTAGATGTAAAATACATCAGCCGCTCATCTATGAACTTAACTGTCGAAACTGAATTTAAGTGTCAAAACTGAACTTAACTGTCAAAAGTGAATTTTGCTGTCGAAACTGAATTTTACTGTCGAAACTGAACACACTAGAGGTGAGGCAACACGTCAGTCGACTGACTTTTTCATCTTTGGTCAGCCGATTTTGCAGCCGTTGGATACGAAATCAAGGGCATGCAGTTCATCTTCAACCTCCACCCCCCTGAGCCGCCAGCCCCCACCGGCCAAGCAGCCTCCCCCCACCGCCTGCGGCCGGCGGTGCACCGCCCCGCCCGCCCTGAAAACACTCCCCACCGCCGGTCCGCCGTCGCCCCGGCCATCCCTCTAGGGACCCCCGTGCCGAGCTTTTTCTCCGGCAATCCCCACGCCGCTGCCCCACTACCGCCGGCGACCACTGCCCCCACCCTGAACCCTAAGATAGATAGTGGGGTACCTCTCCCCAGCTAGCCCCCCTCCCCACTGCGGCTGGTTCTTCGTTAACTCCGGCGAGCCCCCCCACCCCCTGAAAATCGGCTGACCCAAAAGTCGATTCAGTCGACTGAAGTGTAGCTAAATCGGAGCAGCCTCGCAAGCAAAAGCAAGAGCGAGAGCAGCAGCGCGAGCAAGAGCAATAGCAAGAGCAGACCAGGCAGGGGACCGAGAGCAAAAGTAGAGCAGCAACGCGAGTCAGAGCTAAAGCAGCAGCAGCTCCTACTGATGTGGATGTTGCCACCGAGGGAGCGACACCGTGGAGGAAGTGGCCGGCGCCGCCGCCGTGGTGGCGTCGATTAGGCCGCAACTTCATCTGAGGAAACGGTGATGATGATGCTCTTCCGATGGTGCAGGTGAAGACAGCGGTGTGGGAATGGAGGTGGTGTGAAAGACGAGGGGAACATTGAGGCAGCTCCTTGGAGGTGGAGGACGGGGTGGCTGAATCGACGGGACGACCAGATCGACGACGGATCCTCATCCGGTACGGTGGATGAGGGGCGTCGAGGTGTTGTTGTGGACGACATCATTGGGGAAGAGGCTCTGGTTGGGTGGCGGACGGAGGAGGGTGTGGGGCTTCGCGGGTTTTGGTGGCCTCGGTGTACGAATAGGTGGGCGGATGGGATGGGAGTAGGGAACCATGGCTTTGGGACGCGCTTGTCCGAAATGTGGGGTAAGTTACGAAATTACCCCCACCGATTTGAGGCGGTTCTATCGGTTCAGGGATATCACGGGCATTTCGCGTGTCAGGATTTCATAGGAGGTGGGAGTTTTCGCGCGCGTTGTAATTTTGGAATAGCAAGGCGCGGGTTGAGATGGAGGGTGTTGTCGGAGCACAACAAGACAAAGATATATCTTAAATATTTCGAGCTAACAAGGCATGGGTTGAAATTTCTGGACAAGCCTAACGTATACTGTAGCAAATCAATTCGCACTACAAATGTCATTGAAAACTTTGAATATACTACATGTATAATGCATGCAACCTACTACTCAAATGAACATTTTAGTGCATTCCAAACGTATATACTACCGCTTCAATATGAACTAAATTTGAATTCATTTCTCTATTTCAATAATATCTACAATAATGACTGTTGTGAAGTCAAAGCATTTGAATTCGTTTCTCTGTTTTAATAAGATCTACAATCACCCTTATTGTCAAGTTAAACCATCGTTTGTGTATTATCTTCACAGCACACCACATGATTAGTCTCGAGTTACATATGAACTATGTGTACTATATGAACTCGAACTTGATTTTTTGAATCCACTTTATGTTGATTTCAAATCACAGTACATTTCAAGCTCTAGCTAGATCTTCATAATCTAAACCATGTCTCATATGTTGATATGTATAATGTGTTATCATATTATGTATGGGGCCCCACCCCCTATGCCTACAAGTTTTTAGATGTGAGTTGCAAACAACACACATTACCACAAATTCAAATAAAATGTGAGAATGTTCGATATATAGTATTGTTTAGATTGTTCGATATTTAGTTGTAAGCTGCAAACGCCACACATTATGACAAATTCAAATAAAATGTGCGATTGTTTGATGTATAGTATGGTTTAGATTGTTCGACATTTAGCTGTGACTTGCAAACGCCATGCATAATCACATTATGGTATAACATGTGCAAAACCACAACACGCGTATCACATCTATATTCATGCATGCATATGTTTAAAACACTATGATCTCCTATTCAAATATATGAATCCACTTTCATATCAAATTATGATCTTTGTTTGTCTCTTACACCCACACAATCCTCTAACCTTTGTAGCTACCACTAACTTTCTCTCATGCATGCACATGCCATCCTCGCCCTCCCCCTCCCTCAACATTCTATCCATCGCGCACATTCATTTTTTTCTTTAGGTCATTCTCCCACAGTCTCCACAGCTCCTTTCCGACACACACCGATCGATAAACCTCTCTAGCGATGTCTGCCTACAACATACACATGCACCTTCAATCTCCTCCTTTATGTGTCCTTGCCTCGTGTCTCTCATACGGTCCCACACACGTGTAAACTCTCGCCCCTCTTTTCATCGATCTCACAACCGCACACTCCCCCCTATCTAGCTAGTAGTTGGGCCTCTCGCACCACCTCCTAGCTCCATTCTCTCTGTCGATCCGTGTCGCTGGGCCTTATTTGCTTCTAACAAATGGATGTACACCGACCGATCTCCCGCTATACATATAGCTATCTAGGTCCTTATAACTCATTTTTCCCCACGCGTCGATCGATCTACCTCATTAGTTATGTCTCTCCCTTACTCCGACAAACAACAATTGATCTACCGATCTAGTTAGGTTTGCTTACCAAACACATGGTTCCCCTTCATCATCCATGGATGCGTCCCGACAAATCTATCACGCACAGGCACACACAGAAACACATCCCCACTCTTATTAATAATATTGCAGTTCCACCCTCAATTTGTCTAGTAGGCCTCTCCCACCATCTTCGCGAAGCAATTCCATCACCCATCCAGCACTCTACTCCTCTCCCTCCCCCTCTCTCTCTCTCTCTGTCCCATCCTATTTCCTGTCCTTCAGTTATGTATGGATGTCGACCGATCTCCCTCAAGACATAGCTGGGTCTCTCCTTCTCAACACATATACGAGTCGTTCTACCTCTATAGTTAGGCCTCTGCCTACCCCTCCCCCTACCCCCTCCCCCCCCCCACACACACCGATACATCGAGCGCTCTAGTCATGTCTTCCTGCCACACACAAACTTGACCTGTGCCCTCTGACGTTCTGGTAGGTCAGTCGCCCTATATCTTTGACTTGCACACACACACACACAATTTCGATGGCTCTCTTCATCGATCTCGCACCCACCCACTTGATCCTTTCTTAGACTCTATCGATATCTATGACCCCTCCCTCTCCTCTCATGGATCGCCCGACCCTCTATATATGATATGGATAGGCCTCCATTTCATACACATTGCATGCAAAATTTTGTTTGAGATGTCATCGACACATATTCCTACAAATACATTCACGGAATCAACCCCCCCCCCACCAAAACAAAAAACACTCACGAACACAGTTTGTATCTCTCACACACACCCACGTAGGTGGGGAACGTGCACGAAGAGAAGAGGTGCATGCACGGCGCACGGACTCCCGTCTCTTTCCCAACCACACCCTCGTGGGTACACGGTGGAGCTCATTTCTGTATGAAAAGGCAGCCCACGTGGAAATTTTACACATGTATTGGTTGTCCACTTGATGGAGGGAGGATCGTCTACCACGGGTGAACAAACAAATTGCCACTTGATGCGTTATGTTAAAAAAGAGGCAAACCATGTGGGGCCAACCTTAGAGGCAAGGCTCTATACACCGGAGTACTTTTGATGTGTCCCGTCAACTCGCAGAACAAGGAGAAGCTTGCTTAGTACGCCGTCTCCCCCGCCCACGGGCGCGGTGGCTCGCAGGATGATGTGAAGCTTGCTTACTAGTATTACTACTACTGTACGCCTTACGCCCGCTCCCTGGCCCACGCGCGCAGTGGCTCGCAGGACAAGGAGAAAATTTTACTACTCCCTCCGTTTACTCCTCGTCCCTACTACCTTGGTTAGATAGATTATCATATTGTTTGGAATATATATGTCCTTTAGTAGATTTCAATATGAACTACTAGTACGTACTCCAACACTGATGTATATAGACGTATTTTAGAGTGTAGATTCACTCATTTTGTTCCGTATGTGGTCCATATTGAGGCCCTGTTTGGTTCATAAGTCCTAAGACTTTTTCTAGTCCCAACTAAAAAGTCCCTACTCCTTAAAAAGTCCCTTCCTGTTTGTTTTCAGGGACTAAAAAGTCCCTAGTCCCTCCCTAGAGGTTATTGAATGACCATGTTACCCCTAGTATACGGAAAAATAACAAAAAAACAACACCATGGGGCGGCGGGGCAATGGGTGCAGGGAGGGCCATTGTTGGAAAAGTCCCAAAAAAGACTCTCCTTGAGAGTCTTCTTCATTAAGTCCCAAAAAGCAAGTTTTAGTCCCTAGTTTGGTTAAAAAGTCTCTAAGAGGGACTTTTTCTAGTCCCTACACTAAAAGTCCCTGGAAACAAACACCCCCTGAAACGGATGTAATAGTACGCACCCTCCCTCACCCCTTGACCCTCGCCCACGTGGTGGACGTGCAGCAATTCATTCGGTCTCATATAGCCAGAATGGTATATACTTCGGTACCATTATTGCTCGACTTCCCGAAGAGGCGAAGAGCCAATCACAAGGTTAATATTTTGGAGATGCCAAGCGCAAGTGTCGAGGAAGCTGATCCACGAACACCTATGGGGACCGGCGGACCGAGCCCCTTTCGGTTCGGCGGGGGGCGGAGATCGCACGAAGAGCGGATCGAGGCGAAACACACGAGCAGTTTACCCAGCTTCGGAGCTCTCCGGAGAGATAATACTCCTACTGCTGCTTGTCCGATTGTATTGAGTTCTTGCTCGGGGGCGCTGAGTGCTACAGTACACACGAGCTGCTAACGAGACCGAGCGTGAATGTTTTCTGGTTTCGAACCGAACCCCTTCTACGTTGCGCATGGGCCTCCTTTTATATGCTCAAGGGGTCACCGACAGGTGGCAACGTAGACAAGGGAAAAAATGGAAAAGGAATTGCGGTTGGTACAACTACTTGTACAGTGTATCCTACCTAACCCTGATGGCAGGGGACAAAGGCATTAAATGCCCGTCTGCGTCGCCCAAATAGTGCAAAAAGGACCGTCAGGGACACCACCGTTCGCCACGATGGCAGTCTTGTCAGCGTCACTTGCCACCGCGCATCGCTGGCTGCACAGCCTCTTGCCACGCGCGCCTGGAAAGACCCCAGGGCGACACGTTGGTGGATGTGCTGGAGCGCGGGTACAGAGTGGTAGCTTGCCGCGGCAAGCGCCTTGCTGCGGTTGTTGTCTTGTCGTGCCCGGAAGCTTGTCGCTCACCGGGCCTTGCCGGGACGCGTGGCGCGTCGCAGCAAGTTCCTTGCGATGCCTTGGTTGGCCTTCCCGGCAAGCTCCTCTTGCCAGGGCCTTGTCTCCTTGGCTTAAATACTTTGTTCTTGAATGGCTCCAAAGGAACCACAGAGGACCTTGGCGGTTGCCCGGCAAGCCTTGCCGCGGTGTGCTGCAACTGCCCGTGCACAAGTTCGGGATACTAGGGTACCCCTACTCTAGTACACCGACAGGAGCCCCCGGGCCTGGGCCACACACAGTGCCGAGTGCTGTTGGGCCAGGCCCAAAACAGGGCACGGGCATGCACGGCCTGGGTTACGCCGTATCTTACTCCGTATCCACCGCGCCCTCCCCCAACGGCACGCGTCGAATGCGGCATCGTGGGAGAGATCGTGGGTGGTTTCTTTATTTGGAAAGGCGGAATATCCGCCCCCTCCCTCTTTATAAGCAGGGGAAACAGGGGCAGTTCGCCCATCTCGTCGGTTGCTACTCCAATCTCGGAAATCTCCGCCGCTCCCCCCCCTTCTTCTCAAAGCCGAAAGAGAGCAGCGCGCCGCCCCCCCATTGCCACCAGCACCACCAACGCCATCGATCTCCCCCACCACCTCCGCCATGGCTCCGAAAGCCGACAAGGGGAAGGGCGTGAAATCGGTCGAGGCGCAGCGGCTCGCGGCGCTGCGAAAGGAGCGGGCCATCTCCCCCCCCCCCCCAGCTTGCCGCGAAGGAGCTGAGGGAGTACTACTACCTCTTCTGGTCGACGGAGACGCGAGCGCATCCGCGCACGAAGGTACTCCGGCTGCCGCTTCGGAACTGGCTCCGAACGGATACCCCTTCTTGCGCTGTTCTTCTACTGCGGGCTCTGCCCACCCTTCTCTGAATTTTTCTGTGACATCATGAACACCTACGGGTTCCGCCTCCTTGACTTCACCCCCAATGCCGTTCTGACCATGGCAGTTTTCGCACATCTCTGCGAAAACTTTGTCGGAGTCCATCCAAACATAGCTCTTTTTCGCCACTTCTTTATGCCCCGAGTCGAGAGAGGAGAGCCTTTATCCGGCGGAATCACCTGGATCTCGAGAGTCGGCAAGAAGGAAGCTTATCTGGAGGGAGAGCTCCGCAGCAAGTGGGAGGAATGGAGAGCAGAGTGGTGCTTGATTGTCGAGGAGAACCCGCAGCCATTTACCTCCCTGCGACAAGCCCCAATAGTGCGCAGCAACGATTGGAGCAACGTGGCCCCGGAAGACGATAGGCTGAAGATTGCCGTCACCCGGATCCTTACGCCTCAGGCTTGCCGGGCTCACCATAGGCGCCGTTGGCGCAGATTTCCTTCGCCGCCGCATCGCCCCCCTGCAGGAGAGGAGTAGACCCGCCTGGGAGTTCCAGAACTTGGCGGATATCATGAGGCTGCGCCCGGGCCTCAACTTCAACTTCACTGTCCTGGAGCTGGACGCGATGCTCCTGGAACTGTTCAAGCGCGATCCTCAACATCCATTCATGTTGCCGAGGGGTGTCGTTCCGTTGTGCAACAACTCCTCGCTCGACCGCATCCGCGCAATGATGCCGCTGTGCGATTCGCATGGAATCGTCCCAACTTGGCAAGAGCCTGCAGACGACGTCGTGCGGGATTTCTTTGACGGCTTGGTAGAAGTGCCGGTCCGCTCCGACGAACAGAAGAGCCTCACCGCGACACCACCGATGCGGAGATGCAGCGCATCGCCACTAGGCTGGAAGAGGCGGCGGCAGCAGCTGCGCGGGCGAGTTTGGATTCACCATGGAGGAGGCAGAGGCAGCAGAGGCGGCAAGCCTTGCCGAGCGAGAGGAGTTTGCCGGCGAGGAAGAGCTTGTCGGGCCTGAAGCTGAGTCGAGCGAGCCCGGCGAGGGAGAGCTTGTCGGGCCCGAACCTTCAGACAGCTTGCCGCAGGCGGAGCCCCCAGCTCCACCAAGAAGGCGTCTCCGCAAGGCCGTGGACGTAGCGGGGCGGCAGACGAGTCAACAGCCGCCGAGCCGCGCGACACGCTCTACCGCGGCAAGCACTGTTGCCGCGGGAGCGCCTCACGCCGCTGCGGCAACTGGAGCGGGGTCTTCCCGGTCCACCGCTACTGCTCCTGCCAAGCGGACAAGGGAACCTACTCCTCCGCCTCGTCGCACCGGAGGCGAGCCGGACTTCGATCTCTCCGCGCTCAGCTCCGACGAGGAAGAAGAAGAGTAAGATTCTTTGCTGTACTTGTAGTTCTTCAATTCTTGTTGTTTGTCTTGTATCTGATTTGCTTTACTCCGAACCCATTCCTTTTCAGGACTCTGGCCCAGAGAGCAGCGAAGAGAGCCAAGGTCCCGGTGATTGTCATCGAGGACGAACCCACCGCGACAGCAGAGGGACGTGTCCGAGACCACCTTGTCGGACCCGGCAACCTTTCCTCAAAGCAGCCCCCAGCGCAGCCCCCAGCGTAAGTACATAGTTTACTTCCTGCTGTCAGGCGCGCATGGGTGCTCTTTCTTTGCTGATATCTGACTGTTGGTTTGTGTAGGAGCAGAGCAGCCTCACCAGGCAGGTGCCCGAAGGCCAGCTCCCCGATAATTCCACTGCATTCGACTTACCCGCCAAGGAGGATTCCCCGGCAAGGGAGCGTTCTCCGGCAAGGAGATTCTCCGAAAGGGGCAGTTCTCCGCAAGGGACAGAGCGACCTCCGGTGGTTGAGACCACGACTGCAGATCTAGACAGGTACCCTCTTGCTGAAAACTTCCCTTGGTTCTTCTTCTTCTGATTTTCTTTTTGGTTTTGCTTGACTTTTCTCCCTTTGTCGTCAGATCCACCTGCCACGGAGCGATGGAAACCGAGGGCCGGTGAGGAGACGCGCGGCAAACGACGACGCCGCCAGAGGAAAAGGCCGGTGATGACCCGCCGGCGAAGAGCCAAGGTGCCGCCGCAGAAGCTGGCGAGGATCCGGCGATCGCACTGACGCGCCCTGAGGCCGCAACACAAAGTGCCAGTGGCGCTGCGCCGACCGCCGATCCCTCTTGCCGCTGCATGCAGCGCCAGGCTCCGAGAGCCCCAGCCCGGCGCCTATTTGGAAGGCCGGCGACGGCATCTTCATCAAGCTCCCCTGGGCGTCAAGCTCCAGGGCGCGGTCGAAGGAGAGATTTCTGGAATGGAGAGGTGCTCGCCTCCGCTGGGCTGACGCTGGTCGACGCGGCCAAGCAGCAGCAGCGACGAGCCTGAGGAGGAGCGGCTGCTGCGGAAGCTGTTGTCGCTCTACCGCGCCCGACAAGCCAAGCTGGCATCCCGAGAAGCGCTTGTCGCGAGGGCGGGAGTGGACATTGAGAAGCGCGCTGAGGAGCTCCGGGGTCTCAGGCAGGAACTCTCCGGTCCCTGGCAGAGGAGCGGGAGCAAGTTCGCCGAGGAGCGGAAAGCCTTCCTCCTCGAGAAGGCTGAAGTTGAAGAGCAACAGCGGCTTGCTGCCGAGAAGCTATCTGCGCAGGAAGGAGAGTTGGCGCAGCGCAAGGTCAACCTTGACAGCCACGAGGAGGAGCTTGCCGCGCGGGAGCAAGCAATTGGCGGGGCTCTCAAGGAAGCAAAGGATGCTGCCGCAGCTACCGAGGCCGCCAAGAAGGAGCTGGAGACGAAGATGGCGCAGCTGGAGGCCGATCTCAAGGCGAGCGGCGAGGAGCTTGCCGCGCTCAAGCGTGAGCGCGAGAAGGACGCCGCCGCTCATGGCGAGCTGCAGGGTCGTCTCGCTGAGAGGAGCAAAGAGCTTAGCGCCGCCAAGGACTCCAACGCAGATCTTGAGTTGAAGCTGGCCACTTTGACCAAGACGCTGGACGGCGCCAGGGAGCAGGAGGTGGCCTTGAAGGAGAAGATCAAGGCCGACGAGGCGCTGCTGGCGAGTGCTGCTGCCGCCCAGAATGCTTTTAGGGAGACTGTGGAGCACTGGACCGAGGGTCTGGTGAATGTTGCCGCAACCATCGACGGGGAGCTGGCGCAGCTGGGGATGGAGGATCTCGGGTACTCCTCCGATGAGCACCTCCAACCCAGCGCCAAGCTCAGCTTGTTCTTCAAAGGCGTGGCGACGGCCCTCCAGCGACTCCGGGAGAAGATCCCAAAGCAGCTGGCCGACGAGTCGCGCAAGATCTGCGCGGGAGTTCTTCAAAAGGTGCTGGTGAAGGTGGCCTTCCGCAACCCAGGCCTCAACCTCACCAACGTCCTCAGGTCCCTGCCGCCGGATGCTGATCTGGAAGCGCTCAAGGCCCTTGTCGCACCCATTGTGGACAAGGTGATCGATATCAAGAGGGTTGAGGGCGATCGCGTAGATTAGGCCGCCCGTTTTCTCTTTTTCTTGTCGCTGCTGGTCATGTTATGAGAACAATCTGTTAGAGCTGCGACAAGCTATCTTGTAATATAACTCTATTTTGGGTAGAGATTGCTGTGTTATTTCCTTTACTTGATTCCTTCCTTTGTATGTTTTTGCCCTACGCTTTTAGGGAACTTGTCGGCGCAGGCACCTTAGCCGCGAGCGCTGAGTGCGGGACATCAGCAGCCTGCTGGCGGTGCCGCTACCGACAAGAAACCTTGTCGCAACTAGTCGCAGCTCACTTAAGTTGTTGAGCGGACTCGAAACAAAGTAAGGGCGCAACTAGCTACGAGTTGGTTCCTCCGCGCACAGGTTTTCCATACAAAGTACGGTCGTTCGAGGAAGATAACTTAAAAATTTAAAACTGATTGCTCAAACTTTGGCAACTTAGCTTTTCTGTCGTTTGCTTTCCGGTAAGGCGAAACTTCCTTGAACGATGCCTGGTCCACACCATTATCTTCTCCTTTCCCCCCGGCAAACTTGTGTGCGAGGGAACCTTCCTTTCCTTTTGAGAAAAGAAAGAAGAGAAAATAAAGATATGGAGCCTTACGGCTCGTTATTGCTTACCGGGGGTAGGTGCTGCACAAAGTGTCAGATAACGCATGCAAAAAAAGTAGAAAGCATGAAATTGACAAGATGTGCGGAGCACATGAGCTTTACTTATGCACGGGGTCTGCGCCCGGCTTTGTACAAAGGATTACATGCAACATCGGCAAGACTTGTACAAAAGGTGGTTGCCGGAACAGGTTCCGGCAACCGCGCCCTACGGGTAAAACTTACGAAGATGCTCAATGTTCCAGGAGTTGCTCACCGGAATGCCATCTTCGGTCTCAAGGCGGACAGCGCCAGGCCTAGTGACTCGTTTCACCCGGTAAGGGCCTTCCCACTTCGGCGTCAACTTGTTGGAATTCTTGGCGGACTGAACGCGCCGAAGAACAAGGTCGCCTTCCTCGAAACTTCTGGCATTAACTTTGCGGCTATGGTAGCGGCGCAAAGCTTGCTGGTATCGAGCAGCTCGTACAGCAGCCTGAAGACGGTCCTCCTCAAGGAGCAGCGCGTCATCTTGTCGCAGCTGCTCTTGCTCAAGCTCATCATAAGCGAGCACTCGAGGTGACCCGTATACGAGTTCCGTGGGGAGAACTGCCTCTGCTCCATAGACTAGAGCGAAAGGTGTCTGGCCAGTGGCTCGATTTGGCGTCGTCCTGATCGACCAAAGAACCACCGGCAGCTCCTCAATCCAGTTCTTTCCGCACTTGTGCAGCCTGTCGAAAGTCCTGGTCTTGAGCCCGCGCAGCACTTCAGCATTTGCCCTCTCCGCTTGACCGTTGCTTCTCGGATGAGCAACAGAAGCGAAGCAGACCTTGGCGCCAAGATCTTGGACGTACTGCATGAAGGTGCGGCTCGTGAATTGCGTGCCGTTGTCGGTGATGATCCTGTTAGGGATCCCGAAACGGCAAACAATCGACCTGAAGAACTTGACTGCTGACTGTGCTGTCACCTTCCTCACTGGTTCCACTTCCGGCCACTTTGTGAACTTGTCGATTGCAACGTACAAGTACTCAAAGCCCCCGACAGCTCGGGGAAAGGGGCCGAGGATGTCGAGCCCCCAGACCGAAAATGGCCAGGATAAAGGGATCGTCTGGAGAGCTTGAGCTGGCTGGTGTATCTGCTTGGAATGGAACTGGCACGCTTCACACTTGGTTACTTGTGCAGTTGCATCCTGGAGGGCTGTCGGCCAAAAGAAACCTTGCCGGAACGCTTTGCCGGCAAGTGCTCTTGCGCCAATGTGGTGACCACATATGCCTCCATGTATCTCTGCCAACAGCTTTTGTCCGTCTTCCCGGTGAATACACTTCAATTTCACACCGTTGAGTCTTCTTCTGTACAGTGTGTTGTCGACAAACTGGTACATACTTGACTGCCGGGCTACTCTTTCCGCTTCTTCTTGCTCTTCGGGAAGTTCTCCTGTCTGAAGGAAACGGACAATCTGCTGTGCCCATGCTGGAGCTTGCGGCTCGACAACAAGGACTAAAGGCACATCTGCTGCTGCGGGAACATCCGCTTCTACGGCGAGAACCTGCGGCTCAGCCGGAGCTTGATGTTCCCCGGCAAGCTTGCCGGAGCAAAACTTGTCGGGAGCGTCTGCTTCAACGGAACAAACCCTAGGGCTTGCCGGAGCAGACTGCTCCTCAGCACCTTGGTGTTGATCTTGAGGACCTTCTTGGCGGCGGCTTCGGGGAGCTCTGCCGGAAAATAGTCACCAGAAATCAACTTCCTCTTCTTGCTCTGTCCAGTTGATGGCGTTACAGATGGTTGAGTCAGCTTGAGCACAAAGATCCCTGGTTCCACAGGTAACTTAAGTGCGGCGCACTTTGACAGGCCATCGGCAATGTCGTTCTGAGCTCTTGGAACATGTTCCATCTGTAGGCCGTCAAAGTGCTCTTCTAGCTTTCTCACTTCATCAACGTAAGCTTCCATCAACGGACTCTGATAATTCTTGTTCACTTGGCGGACGACAAGCTGTGAGTCACCCCTGACAATGAGCTTCTTGATCCCAAGGTCTGCTGCGATCCTGAGACCGGCAAGCAAACCTTCATACTCTGCAGTATTGTTCGTTGCTTGCTCCTTGGGAAAGTGCATCTGGACTACGTACTTGAGGTGCTCTCCGGTGGGTGCAACAAGTAGCACGCCCGCACCGGCGCCTTGCAGCGAGAAGGCACCATCAAAGTACATCAGCCACTCTTTGCTTGCTTCCTTGACGGGGATGCTCGTTTCTGGAATTTCTTCATCTTGTGTTGGCGTCCATTCTGCTATGAACTCTGCCAATGCTCTGCTTTGGATAGTTGAAGTGCTCTCAAACTTGAGGCCAAAGCTTGACAGTTCCAGTGCCCACTCGACAATCCTGCCTGTTGCTTCTGGATTTTGCAGTATCCTCTTCAGCGGAAAACGAGTGACGACTGTGATCTCATGTGCTTGGAAGTAATGGCGCAGCTTTCTCGAGGCCATGAGAAGGCCGAAAAGCAATTTCTGCACACCAGAGTACCTTGACCTAGCCCCCTGCAGAAGGGAACTGACAAAGTAAACTGGGCGCTGCACCATTCTTTTCTGCATCTTCTCATGCGCCTGCGCAGATCCATCTTTGTCGGGACCAGAGCTTGCCGGTGAAGTCCCCTGCTTGTCGCTGGATGCATCTGCCGTGGTTGCTGGCTCATCATCCGCCTCCCTCTCCGCTACTAACGCAGCACTAACCACTTGATTGGTTGCCGCTATATATAGCAGCAACTTCTCTTGTGGCTTAGGTGCGACAAGTGTTGGAGTGGAGGACAGGTATCTCTTTAAGTCCTGCAGCGCAGCCTCCGCTTCCGGAGTCCATTTCATTGGACCTGCCTTTTTCAATATTTTGAAAAATGGCAGGGCGCGCTCAGCAGACCTAGAGATAAACCTGCTGAGAGCAGCTACGCAACCGGCAAGTCTTCGTACATCCTTGACGCGCTTTGGTGCTTCAATCTGCTCAATGGCCTTGATCTTGTCGGGATTGGCTTCAATTCCCCGCTGAGACACGAAGAACCCGAGAAGCTTGCCGGAGGGGACTCCAAACACACACTTCTCGGGGTTAAGCTTGAGGTTGATCTTGCGCAGATTTGCAAAGGTTTCGTCTAAATCTTGAATCAGAGTCGCCTTGTCCTTGCTCTTGACCACTATGTCATCCATGTAGGCTTCCACATTTCTGTGCATTTGCGGCTCAAAAGCGTCATGGACTACCCTTGCAAATGTTGAACCAGCATTCTTTAAACCGAAAGGCATCCGTACGAAACAGTATGTGCCACATGGGGTGATGAATGCGGTCTTCTCCTCATCCTCTTCTGCCATGAAGATCTGATGGTATCCTGAGTATGCATCAAGAAATGAAAGCAAGTCACATCCGGCCGTGGAGTCAACAATCTGGTCGATGCGCGGCAAGGGAAATGGGTCTTTGGGACAAGCTTTATTGACATCGGTAAAGTCGATACAAAGCCTCCATTTCCCGTTTGCCTTGCGCACGACTACAGGGTTGGCCAACCACGTAGGATGGAGCACTCCTCTGACAAGGCCTGCTGCTTCCAATTTCTTGATTTCTTCTGCGATGAATTCTTGGCGCTCCACTGCCTGTTTCCTGACTTTCTGCTTGACGGGCCGCGCATGAGGACAGACGGCAAGATGGTGCTCGATTACTTTCCTGGGAACACCGGGGATGTCAGACGGTTGCCACGCAAATACGTCGACGTTCGCCCGCAGGAAAGCAACGAGCGCGCTTTCCTATTTAGGGTCGAGAGTGGCACTGATGGTGAAGGTACCACCAGTGCCATCCTCCTTGGCGGACACCTTCTTGGTCTCTGGTGGAGCTGCCATTGTCTTCTTACACTTGCCGGTGGAGCTCGATGGTGCGTCCTCGACGGTAGCGCAGCACTCCGAAGAGGTGCGCTTGCCGGAGTGGGCATCAGAACTCTTGCCGGACTTGGTCTTCTTCTTCGCCCCGGGAGCTTCAACGGCAAGTGACTTGCGATCTGTTGCGGCTGCTGCTTCCCGGTAGATCTTGTCGGCGCAGATAAGAGCATCCTTCTTGTCGCCAGGGACAGAGATGACACTTATCGGGCCTGGCATCTTCAGCATGTTGTATGCATAGTGAGAGGCTGCCATGAATTTGGCGAGTGCTGGACGGCCGAGTATCCCATTGTAAGGCAATGGAAAGTCAGCAACGTCAAAAGTGACCCTCTCAGTCCTGAAGTTCAACTCGCTGCCAAATGTTACCGGCAACGTGATCTTTCCCTTCGGCTTGCTCCTTCCCGGATTGATTCCTTGGAATGTGCCGGTCTCTTCGAGCTCGCTATCAGGGATCTGGAGTTTCTGGAGTACCGCGGAGGAGATCAGTTCAAGCCGGCCCCGCCGTCAACTAGCATCTTAGTGACCTTGAGGTTGCGGATAGTTGGTGAAACCAACATCGGCAAGCACCCGACCGCAGTTATGCGATCAGGGTGGTCCTCAATATCAAAGATGATAGGCGTGCTGGACCATTTCAGAGGCTTGCGTGACTCGACGGGTGGTTCTGCCGCATTGACTTCCCGCACCCACTGCTTGAGCTGGCGGTGTGAAGTATGCAGAGAAGCACCCCGTCAACGCACAGGACCTCTGTGGCTTTCTGGAACTCCTGCTCATCGGTCTCGTCATCATCCATATCTTCATCGTCGTCGTCATCTTCATCCTTGTCGCGGCCGCGGGGAGGTCTGTCTCCTTGCCGCTGCTTGGCCTTGCCGCGGCGTCCTCCTCGGCCGGGACGTTTCTTGCCGGCTCCTCCAGCACCTTCCTGGGCTTTCTCCTTGTCGCGTCGGTCGTATTCAGCTCTTTGCTGTTCGACAAGCTGTTCGACCTTCTTGCAGCTCTGGAGGTCATGGCCCTTGGTGCGGTGGATCTTGCAGTACTGCTTGTTGGTGTCGTCCTGCTTGTCGGCGACCGCCACAGCCTGGTAGTTGGTGCCTGCGGCAATCTCCTTGCCGGAGCTACCAGATTTTGATTTCTTGGCGCCACCTCCGTTGCCGGACTGCTCAACGACTAGCACATCTCTGCCTTTCTTCTTCCTGTTGTTCCGCCGCCGGTTTTTCTTTGCCGGGGCAATCTCCTCACTATCAGATCCTCCTGCTCCTATATTCTCTCCGGGGAGTTTCCTCCCTTCCTCAGCACGTGCACACTTGTCGGCCAGGGCATATAGCTCACTGACGTCTCTGATCTTACACATCACCATCTCCTCCCGCATCCTGCGGTTTCACATGTTCTGATGGAACGCGCTGATTACCGTGGCAGGGTGGACATCTGGGATGTTGTGCTGTACACGGCTGAATCTCTGAATGTACTTGCGCAGGGGCTCTCCTTCCTTCTGGGCGAGCAGATGAAGGTCGCTCTCTTGGCCATGAGGCTTGTGGCCGCCCGTAAAGGCGCCGACAAACTGATGGCATAGGTCTGCCCAGGAGGATATGGAGTTGTCCGGCAAGTGCATGAGCCAGGATCTGACATTGGGCTTGAGCACCAGCGGGAAGTAGTTGGCCAGGATCTTGTCGTCCCAGCCCCCGACAGCTTGCACCGCGATGGTGTAGATGCTGAGGAACTCAGACGGATGCGACTTGCCATCGTACTTCTCTGGTACATCTGGCTTGAAATTCTTCGTGCTGGGCCACTGGACTTGCCGCAGCTCACGACTGAACGCGGGGCAACCTACTGCGTACGGCAAGTCGCCTGGTTCCCCTGGCGCATGCATGTCGATAGAGGGCCCAGCGCGCTGGTCTGATTGACGCCACGCTTCTCTTCTATGCTCGATGCGAGTACGAGCGTCTTCTTGCTGTCGTTCATGAAGAACTTGGCGCTGATCGCGACGAGCTCGTGGATCTGATGATGCGGTGGAGTCGCTGTCGAGGTGGATCCGGCGAGTCGGTGATCTTGGCCTTCAGGGTGGAGAGTGCATGGTGGTTGCACCCCCACCGGTTTTGTCGCCACCGGCTCGTGCCTGGCAGTCCTGCCGCGGCAGCGACGCACTCGGCTGCCGCGGAGTGTCGCCGTTGGCGAAGCCGATGAGACTCTGAATGGTGGCCCCCCATTGATCGATCTTGTCTTCCGTTGGAGGGTAATCCAGGAGCAGTTGAGCTCGCGCCAAAGCTTCTGCTGGAGTGGTGGGTGGCAGTGGCGAACGGTGCGAGGAGCGGGATATGCTCGGACTTCTAACTACGTTAGAAGGAGCAGTATCCCGTCCAGGCGACCGTGTCTCGCTCGTGCCAGCACGTTGGCATGCATGCTGGTCTTGAGCACCCCGAGATCCACCAGCTCGATCTTGGTCCAACAAACGTATGGCACTGCGAATACCATGATGCTGTTGATCATGCGCCTCCTGAGATGGGCGCGGTACATGTACGGACGCCGAGGTCTGCACGGCCTTGTCCTTGGACCTGGCAGCACCGTGAGCTCCCTCGTCGATGTCCGTTCTTCCGTCGGCGTCTGCCCCACCACTCGTTTGCTCCGGTGTTGGTGGGATCGACGTGGACGGAACTGCTGCCGCCGAAGTCTTCTTCTTCGGTGGCATGTCGATGAAGAAGATGAAGATCTAGCTCGTGTGAACGCCGGATCAGGTTCACACAACCTCGACACCCCCTACCTGGCGCGCCAAAGATGTCGGGGAAGCTGATCCACGAACACCTATGGGGACAGGCGGACCGAGCCCCTTTCGGTTCGGCGGGGGGCGGAGATCGCACAAAGAGCGGATCAAGGCGAAACACACGAGCAGTTTACCCAGCTTCGGAGCTCTCCGGAGAGATAATACTCCTACTGCTGCTTGTCTGACTGTATTGAGTTCTTGCTCGGGGGCGCTGAGTGCTACAGTACACACGAGCTGCTAACGAGACCGAGCGTGAATGTTTTCTGGTTTCGAACCCCTTCTACGTTGCGCATGGGCCTCCTTTTATATGCTCAAGGGGTCACCGACAGGTGGCAACGTAGACAAGGGAAAAAATGGAAAAGGAATTGCGGTTGGTACAACTACTTGTACAGTGTATCCTACCTAACCCTGACGGCAGGGGGCAAAGGCATTAAATGCCCGTCTGCGTCGCCCAAATAGTGTAAAAAGGACCGTTAGGGACGCCACCGTTCGCCACGATGGCAGTCTTGTCAACGTCGCTTGCCACCGCGCACCGCTGGCTGCACAGCCTCTTGCCACGCGCGCCTGGAAAGACCCCAGGGCGACACGTTGGTGGATGTGCTGGAGCGCGGGTACAGAGTGGTAGCTTGCCGCGGCAAGCGCCTTGCCGCGGTTGTTGTCTTGTCGCGCCCAGAAGCTTGTCGCTAACCGGGCCTTGCCGGGACGCATGCCGCATCGCGGCAAGTTCCTTGCGATGCCTTGGTTGGCCTTCCCGGCAAGCTCCTCTTGCTGGGGCCTTGTCTCCTTGGCTTAAATACTTTGTTCTTGAATGGCTCCAAAGGAACCACGGAGGACCTTGGCGGTTGCCCGGCAAGCCTTGCCGCGGTGTGCTGCAACTGCCCGTGCACAAGTTCAGGATACTAGAAAGGGCTGGCGCGTTGGGCCCTCTATCGACATGCATGCGCTAGGGGAACCAGGCGACTTGCCGTACGTGGTAGGTTGCCCTGCGTTCACTCGTGAGCTGCGGCAAGTCCAGTGGCCCAGCACAAAGAATTTCAAGCCAGATGTACCAGAGAAGTACGACGGCAAGTCGCATCCGTCTGAGTTCGTCAGCATCTACACCATCGCGGTGCAAGCTGCCGGGGGGCGGGACGACAAGATCCTGGCCAACTACTTCCCGCTGGTACTCAAGCCCAATGTCAGATCCTGGCTCATGCAGTTGCCGGACAACTCCATATCCTCCTGGGCAGACCTATGCCATCAGTTTGTCGGCACCTTTACGGGCGGCCACAAGCCTCATGGCCAAGAGACCGACCTTCATCTGCTCGCCCAGAAGGAAGGAGAGCCCCTGCGCAAGTACATTCAGAGATTCAGCCGTGTACAGCACAACATCCCAGATGTCCACCCTGCCGCGGTAATCAACGCGTTCCATCAGAACGTGCGAAACCGCAGGATGCGGGAGGAGATGGTGATGTGTAAGATCAGAGACGTCAGTGAGCTATATGCCCTGGCCGACAAGTGTGCACGTGCTGAGGAAGGGAGGAAATTCCCCGGAGAGAATATAGGAGCAGGAGGATCTGATAGTGAGGAGACTGCCCCGACAAAGAAAAACCGGCGGTGGAACAACAGGAAGAAGAAAGGCAGAGATGTGCTAGTCGTTGAGCAGTCCGGCAACGGAGGTGGCGCCAAGAAATCAAAATCTGGTAGCTCCGACAAGGAGATTGCCGCAGGCACCAACTACCAGGCTGTGGCGGTCGCTGACAAGCAGGACGGCACCAACAAGCAGTACTGCAAGATCCACCGCACCAAGGGCCATGACCTCCAGAGCTGCAAGAAGGTCGAGCAGCTTGTCGAGCAGCAAAAGGCTGAATACGAGCGACGCGACAAGGAGAAAGCCCAGGAAGGTGCTGGAGGAGCCGGCAAGAAACGTCCCGGCCGAGGAGGACGCCGCGGCAAGGCCAAACAGCGGCAAGGAGACAGACCTCCCCGCAGCCGCGACAAGGATGAAGATGACGACGACGATGAAGATATGGATGATGACGAGACCGATGAGCAGGAGTTCCAGAAAGCCACAGAGGTCCTGTGCATTGACGGTGGTGCTTCTCTGCATACTTCACACCGCCAGCTCAAGCAGTGGGTGCGGGAAGTCAATGCGGCAGAACCACCCGTCGAGTCACGCAAGCCTCTGAAATGGTCCAGCACGCCTATCATCTTTGATATTGAGGACCACCCTGATCGCATAACTGCGGTCGGGTGCTTGCCAATGTTGGTTTCACCAACTATCCGCAACCTCAAGGTCACTAAGATGCTAGTTGACGGCGGGGCCGGCTTGAACCTGATCTCCTCCGCGGTACTCCAGAAACTCCAGATCCCTGATAGCGAGCTCGAAGAGACCGGCACATTCCAAGGAATCAATCCGGGAAGGAGCAAGCCGAAGGGAAAGATCACGTTACCGGTAACATTTGGCAGCGAGTTGAACTTCAGGACTGAGAGGGTCACTTTTGACGTTGCTGACTTTCCATTGCCTTACAATGGGATACTCGGCCGTCCAGCACTCTCCAAGTTCATGACAGCCTCTCACTATGCATACAACATGCTGAAGATGCCAAGACTGATAAGTGTCATCTCTGTCCCTGGCGACAAGAAGGATGCTCTTATCTGCGCCGACAAGATATACCGGGAAGCAGCAGCAGCAACAGATCGCAAGTCACCTGCCGTTGAAGCTCCCGGGGCGAAGAAGAAGACCAAGTCCGACAAGAGTTCTGATGCCCACTCCGGCAAGCGCACCTCTTCGGAGTGCTGCGCTACCATCGAGGACACACCACCGAGATCCACCGGCAAGTGTAAGCAAACAATGGTAGCTCCACCTGAGACCAAGGAGGTGTCCGCCAAGGAGGATGGCACTGGTGGTACCTTCACCATCAGTGCCACTCTCGACCCTAAATAGGAAAGCGCGCTCGTTGCTTTCCTGTGGGCGAACGTCGACGTATTTGCATGGCAACCGTCTGACATCCCCGGTGTTCCCAGGAAAGTAATCGAGCACCATCTTGCCGTCTGTCCTCATGCGCGGCCCGTCAAGCAGAAAGTCAGGAAACAGGCAGTGGAGCGCCAAGAATTCATCGCAGAAGAAATCAAGAAATTGGAAGCAGCAGGCCTTGTCAGAGGAGTGCTCCATCCTACGTGGTTGGCCAACCCTGTAGTCGTGCGCAAGGCAAACGGGAAATGGAGGCTTTGTATCGACTTTACCGATGTCAATAAAGCTTGTCCCAAAGACCCATTTCCCTTGCCGCGCATCGACCAGATTGTTGACTCCACGGCCGGATGTGACTTGCTTTCATTTCTTGATGCATACTCAGGATACCATCAGATCTTCATGGCAGAAGAGGATGAGGAGAAGACCGCATTCATCACCCCATGTGGCACATACTGTTTCGTACGGATGCCTTTCGGTTTAAAGAATGCTGGTTCAACATTTGCAAGGGTAGTCCATGACGCTTTTGAGCCGCAAATACACAGAAATGTGGAAGCCTACATGGATGACATAGTGGTCAAGAGCAAGGACAAGGCGACTCTGATTCAAGATTTAGACGAAACCTTTGCAAATCTGCGCAAGATCAACCTCAAGCTTAACCCCGAGAAGTGTGTGTTTGGAGTCCCCTCCGGCAAGCTTCTCGGGTTCTTCGTGTCTCAGCGGGGAATTGAAGCCAATCCCGACAAGATCAAGGCCATTGAGCAGATTGAAGCACCAAAGCGCGTCAAGGATGTACGAAGACTTGCCGGTTGCGTAGCTGCTCTCAGCAGGTTTATCTCTAGGTCTGCTGAGCGCGCCCTGCCATTTTTCAAAATATTGAAAAAGGCAGGTCCAATGAAATGGACTCCGGAAGCGGAGGCTGCGCTGCAGGACTTAAAGAGATACCTGTCCTCCACTCCAACACTTGTCGCACCTAAGCCACAAGAGAAGTTGCTGCTATATATAGCGGCAACCAATCAAGTGGTTAGTGCTGCGTTAGTAGCGGAGAGGGAGGCGGATGATGAGCCAGCAACCACGGCAGATGCATCCAGCGACAAGCAGGGGACTTCACCGGCAAGCTCTGGTCCCGACAAAGATGGATCTGCGCAGGCGCATGAGAAGATGCAGAAAAGAATGGTGCAGCGCCCAGTTTACTTTGTCAGTTCCCTTCTGCAGGGGGCTAGGTCAAGGTACTCTGGTGTGCAGAAATTGCTTTTCGGCCTTCTCATGGCCTCGAGAAAGCTGCGCCATTACTTCCAAGCACATGAGATCACAGTCGTCACTCGTTTTCCGCTGAAGAGGATACTGCAAAATCCAGAAGCAACAGGCAGGATTGTCGAGTGGGCACTGGAACTGTCAAGCTTTGGCCTCAAGTTTGAGAGCACTTCAACTATCCAAAGCAGAGCATTGGCAGAGTTCATAGCAGAGTGGACGCCAACACAAGATGAAGAAATTCTAGAAACGAGCATCCCCGTCAAGGAAGCAAGCAAAGAGTGGCTGATGTACTTTGATGGTGCCTTCTCGCTGCAAGGCGCCGGTGCGGGCATGCTACTTGTTGCACCCACCGGAGAGCACCTCAAGTACGTAGTCCAGATGCACTTTCCCAAGGAGCAAGCAACGAACAATACTGCAGAGTATGAAGGTTTGCTTGCCGGTCTCAGGATCGCAGCAGACCTCGGGATCAAGATGCTCATTGTTAGGGGTGACTCACAGCTTGTCGTCCGCCAAGTGAATAAGAATTATCAGAGTCCATTGATGGAAGCCTATGTTGATGAAGTGAGAAAGCTAGAAGAGCACTTTGACGGCCTACAGATGGAACATGTTCCAAGAGCTCAAAACGACATTGCCGATGGCCTGTCAAAGTGCGCCGCGCTTAAGTGCCCCATAGAACTCGTATACGGGTCACCTCGAGTGCTCGCTTATGATGAGCTTGAGCAAGAGCAGCTGCGACAAGATGACGCGCTGCTCCTTGACGAGGACCGTCTTCAGGCTACTGTACGAGCTGCTCGATACCAGCAAGCTTTGCGCCGCTACCATAGCCGCAAAGTTAATGCCAGAAGTTTCGAGGAAGGCGACCTTGTTCTTCGGCGCATTCAGTCCGCCAAGAATTCCAACAAGTTGACGCCGAAGTGGGAAGGCCCTTACCGGGTGAAACGAGTCACTAGGCCTGGCGCTGTCCGCCTTGAGACCGAAGATGGCATTCCGATGAGCAACTCCTGGAACATTGAGCATCTTCGTAAGTTTTACCCGTAGGGCGCGGTTGCCGGAATCTTTTCCGGCAACCACCTTTTGTACAAGTCTTGCCGATGTTGCATGTAATCCTTTGTACAAAGCCGGGCGCAGACCCCGTGCATAAGTAAAGCTCATGTGCTCCGCACATCTTGTCAATATCATGTTGTGTACTTTATTTTTGCATGCGTTATCTGACACTTTGTGCAGCGCCTACCCCCGGTAAGCAATAACGAGCCGTAAGGCTCCATATCTTTATTTTCTCTTCTTTCTTTTCTCAAAAGGAAAGGAAGGTTCCCTCGCACACAAGTTTGCCGGGGGGAAAGGAGAAGATAATGGTGTGGACCAGGCATCATTCAAGGAAGTTTCGCCTTACCGGAAAGCAAACGACAGAAAAGCTAAGTTACCAAAGTTTGAGCAATCAGTTTTAAATTTTTAAGTTATCTTCCTCGTACGACCGTACTTTGTATGGAAAACCTGTGCGCAGAGGAACCAACTCGTAGCTAGTTGCGCTCTTACTTTGTTTCGAGTCCGCTCAACAACTTAAGTGAGCTGCGACTAGTTGTGACAAGGTTTCTTGTCGGAAGCGGCACCGCCAGCAGGCTGCTGATGTCCCGCACTCAGCGCTCGCGGCTAAGGTGCCTGCGCCGACAAGTTCCCTAAAAGCGTAGGGCAAAAACATACAAAGGAAGGAATCAAGTAAAGGAAATAACACAGCAATCTCTACCAAAAATAGAGTTACATTACAAGATAGCTTGTCGCAGCTCTAACAGATTGTTCTTATAACATGACCAGCAGCGACAAGAAAAAGAGAAAACGGGCGGCCTAATCTACGCGATCGCCCTCAACCCTCTTGATCTCGCTCACCTTGTCCACAATGGGTGCGACAAGGGCCTTGAGCGCTTCCAGATCAGTGTCCGGTGGCAGGGACCTGAGGACGTTGGTGAGGTTGAGGCCTGGGTTGCGGAAGGCCACCTTCACCAGCACCTTTTGAAGAACTCCTGTGCAGATCTTGCGCGGCTCGTCGGCCAGCTGCTTTGGGATCTTCTCCCGGAGTCGCTGGAGGGCTGAAGTTGAGGCCTAGGCGCAACCTCATAATATCTGCCGGGCCTCCAAATTCCCAGGCAGGTCTCCCCCTCGCCTGCAGAGGGGCGATGCGGCGGCGAAGGAAGTCTGCGCCGACAGCTCCTACAGTCAACCCGGCAAGCCTGAGGCGCAAGATCCGGGTGGTGGCGATCTTCAGCTTGTCGCCGTCCATGGACAGGGCGCTCCAATCATTGCCACGCACTGCTGGGGTTTGGCGCAGGGCGGTGAACGGCTGCGGGCTCTCCCCACGCCTTTGAAGAACAAGCTGAGCTTGGCGCTGGGTTGGAGGTGCTCATCGAAGGAGTACCCGAGATCCTCCATCCCCAGCTGCGACAGCTCCCCGTCGATGGCTGCGGCAACATTCACCAGACCCTTGGTCCAGTGCTCCACAGTCTCCCTAAAAGCATTCTGGGCGGCAGCAGCACTCGCTAGCAGCGCCTCGTCGGCCTTGATCTTCTCCTTCAAGGCCACCTCCTGCTCCCTGGCGCCGTCCAGCGTCTTGGTCAAGGTGGCCAGCTTCAACTCAAGATCTGCGTTGGAGTCCTTGGCGGCGCTAAGCTCTTTGATCCTCTCAGCGAGACGACCCTGCAGCTCGCCATGAGTGGCGGCGTCCTTCTTGCGCTCACGCTTGAGCGCGGCAAGCTCCTCACCGCTCGCCTTGAGATCGGCCTCCAGCTGTGCCATCTTCGTCTCCAGCTCCTTCTTGGCGGCCTCGGCAGCTGCGGCAGCATCCTTTGCTTCCTTGAGAGCCCCGCCAATTGCTTGCTCACGCGCGGCAAGCTCCTCCTCCTGGCTGTCAAGGTTGACCTTGCGCTGCGCCAATTCGCCTTCCTGCGCAGATAGCTTCTCGGCAGCGAGCCGCTGTTGCTCTTCAACCTCAGCCTTCTCGAGGAGGAAGGATTTCCGCTCCTCGGCGACCTGCTCCCGCTCCTCTGCTAGGGATCGGAGAGTTTCCTGCCTGAGACCCCGGAGCTCCTCAGCGCGCTTCTCAATGTCCACTCCCGCCCTCGCGACAAGCGCTTCTCAGGATTCTAGCTTGGCTTGTCGGGCGCGGTACAGCGACAACAGCTTCTGAAGCAGCCGCTCCTCCTCAGGCTCATCGCTGCTGCTGCTTGGCGCATCGACCAGCGTCAGCCCAGCGAAGGTGAGCACCTCTCCATCCAAAATCTCTCCTTCGACCGGCGCCCTGGAGCTTGACGCCCAGGGGAGCTTGATGAAGATGCCGTCGCCGGCCTTCAAATAGGCGCCGGGCTGGGGCTCTTCGGAGCCTGGCGCTGCAGCAGCGGTGGAGGGATCGGTGGTCGACGCAACGCCTGGCGCTCCTGCGGCCTCGGGGCCGTCAGTCCGATCGCCGGATCCCTCGCCAGCTTCTGCGGCGGCAGCTTTGGCGGCCTCTTCGCCGGCGGGATCATCAACGCCGGCTTCTCCTTCGGTGGCAACGGCGTCGTCGATGTTGTTGCGTGCGTTCTCCTCGCCGGCGACCTCGGTTTCCATCGGATCCGTAGCAGATGGATCTGACGACCGAAGAGGGGAGAAAAGTCAAACAAATATCCAAAAAAATCAGAAGAAGAAGAACCCAAGGGAAGTTTTCAAGCAAGAGGATTACCTGTGCTAGGATCTGCGGTCATGGTCTCAACCATCGGGGGGTCGCCAGTGTTGTCCCTTGCCGGAGAACTATCCCTTGCCGGAGAATTCTCCCTTGCCGGAGAACGCTCCCTTGCCGGGGAATCCTCCCTTGGCGGTGTAGTTGAAGCAGATGGCATTTCGGGAGTGGCTTCCGGGCCCTCCTGGTGGGGCTGCTCTGCTCCTACACAAACCAACAGTCAGATATTAGCAAAGAAAGAGCAACCATGCGCGCTTGATGGCAGGAAGTAAACTATGTACTCACGCTGGGGGCTGCTTTGGGGAAAAGTTGTCGGGTCCGACAAGATAGTCTCGGACACGCCCTCTGCTGTCGCGGTGGGTTCGTCCTCGATGACAATCACCGGGACCTTGGCTCTCTTCGCCGCTCTCTGGGCCAGAGTCCTGAAAAGGGATGGGTTCGGAGTAAAGCAAATCAGATACAAGGCAAAACAGCAAGAATTGAAGAACTACAAACACGGCAAAGAATCTTACTCTTCTTCTTCCTCGTCGGAGCTGAGCGCGGAGAGATTGAAGTCCGGCTCGCCTCCAGTGCGACGAGGCGGAGGAGTAGTTTCCCTTGTCCTCTTGGCAGGCGCAGTAGCGGTGGACCGGGAAGACCCCGCTCCAGTTGCCGCCGCGGAGTGAGGTGCTCCCGCGGCAACAGTGCTTGCCGCGGTAGAGCATGTCGCGCGGCACGGCGGCTGTTGATTCGCCTGCCGCCCCACTACGTCCCCGGCCTTGCGGAGACGCCTTCTTGGTGAAGCTGGGGGCTCCGCTTGCGGCGAGCTGGCTGAAGGTGGGGAGGAGGAGGAGCCGATCTTCAACGAGTCGCTCGCGCCCTCGGCGGGCTCGCTCGACTCAGCTTCAGGCCCGACAAGCTCTTCCTCGCCGGCAAACTCCTCTCGCTCGACAAGGCTTGCCGCCTCTGCTGCCTCTGCCTCCTCCACGGTGAATCCAAACTCACCTGCGGCAGCGGCTGCTGCCGCCTCTTCCAGCCTAGTGGCGATGCGCTGCATCTCCGCATCGGTGGTGTCGCGGGTGAGGCTCTTCTGTTCGTCGGAGCGGACCGGCACTTCTACCAAGCCGTCAAAGAAATCCCGCATGACGTCGTCCGCAGGCTCTTGCCAGGTTGGGACGATTCCATGTGAGTCGCACAGCGGCATCATTGCATGGATGCGGTCGAGCAAGGAGTTGTTGCACAACGGAACGACACCCCTCCGCAACATGAATGGATGTTGAGGATCGCGCTTGAATAGTTCCACGAGCATCGCGTCCAGCTCCAGGACAGTGAAGTTGAAGTTGAGGCCCGGGCGCAGCCTCATGATATCCGCCGAGTTCTGGAACTCCCAGGCGAGTCTCCTCCTCTCCTGCAGGGGGGCGATGCGGCGGCAAAGGAAATCTGCGCCAAAGGCGCCTACGGTGAGCCCGGCAAGCCTGAGGCGTAAGATCCGGATGACGGCAATCTTCAGCCTATCGTCTTCCGGGGCCACGTTGCTCCAATCCTTGTCGCGCGCTATTGGGGCTTGTCGCAGGGCGGTAAATGGCTGCGGGTTCTCCTCGACAATCAAGCACCACTCTGCTCTCCATTCCTCCCACTTGCCGCGGAGCTGTCCCTCCAGATAAGCTTCCTTCTTGCCGACTCTCGAGATCCAGGCGATTCCGCCGGATAAAGGCTCTCCTCTCTCGACTCGGGGCATAAAGAAGTGGCGAAAAAGAGCTACGTTTGGATGGACTCCGACAAAGTTTTCGCAGAGATGTGCGAAAACTGCCATGGTCAGAACAGCGTTGGGGTGGAGTCAAGGAGGCGGAACCCGTAGGTGTTCATGATGTCACAGAAAAATTCAGAGAAGGGCGGGCAGAGCCCGCAGTAGAAGAACAGCGCAAAGAAGGGGTATCCGTTCGGAGCCAGTTCCGAAGCGGCAGCCGGGAGTACCTTCGTGCGCGGATGCGCTCGCGTCTCCGTCGACCAGAAGAGGTAGTAGTACTCCCTCAGCTCCTTCACGGCAAGCTGAGGGGGGAAGATGGCCCGCTCCTTTCGCAGCGCCGCGAGCCGCTGCGCCTCAACCGATTTCATGCCCTTCCCCTTGTCGGCTTTTGGAGCCATGGCGGAGGTGGTGGGGGAGATCGACGGCGTTGGTGGTGCTGGTGGAAATGGGGGGGCGGCGCGCTGCTCTCTTTCGGCTTTGAGAAGAAGGGGGGAGCGGCGGAGATTTCCGAGATTGGAGTAGCAACCGACAAGATGGGCGAACTGCCCCTGTTTCCCCTGCTTATAAAGAGGGAGGGGGCGGACATTCCGCCTTTTCGAATAAAGAAACCACCCACGATCTCTCCCATGATGCCGCATTCGATGCGTGCCGTTGGGGGAGGGCGCGGTGGATACGAAGTAAGATACGGCGTAACCCAGGCCGTGCATGCCCGTGCCCTATTTTGGGCCTGGCCCAACAGCGCTCGGCACCGTGTGTGGCCCAGGCCCGGGGGCTCCTGTCGGTGTACTAGAGTAGGGGTACCCTAGTATCCCGAACTTGTGCACGGGCAGTTGCAGCACACCGCGGCAAGGCTTGCCGGGCAACCGCCAAGGTCCTCCGTGGTTCCTTTGGAGCCATTCAAGAACAAAGTATTTAAGCCAAGGAGACAAGGCCCCGGCAAGAGGAGCTTGCCGGGAAGGCCAACCAAGGCATCGCAAGGAACTTGCCGCGACGCGCCACGCGTCCCGGCAAGGCCCGGTGAGCGACAAGCTTCCGGGCGTGACAAGACAACCGCGGCAAGGCGCTTGCCACGGCAAGCTACCACTCTGTACCCGCGCTCCAGCACATCCACCAACGTGTCGCCCTGGGGTCTTTGCAGGCGCGCGTGGCAAGAGGCTGTGCAGCCAGCGGTGCGCGGTGGCAAGCGACGCTGACAAGACTGCCATCATGGCGAACGGTGGCGTCCCTGACGGTCCTTTTTGCACTATTTGGGCGACGCAGACGGGCATTTAATGCCTTTGTCCCCTGCCGTCAGGGTTAGGTAGGATACACTGTACAAGTAGTTGTACCAACCGCAATTCCTTTTCCATTTTTGCCCTTGTCTACGTTGCCACCTGTCGGTGACCCCTTGAGCATATAAAAGGAGGCCCATGCGCAACGTAGAAGGGGTTCGGTTCGAAACCAGAAAACATTCACGCTCGGTCTCATTAGCAGCTCGTGTGTACTGTAGCACTCAGCGCCCCCGAGCAAGAACTCAATACAATCAGACAAGCAGCAGTAGGAGTATTATCTCTCAGGAGAGCTCCGAAGCTGGGTAAACTGCTCGTGTGTTTCGCCTCGATCCGCTCTTCGTGCGATCTCCGCCCCCCGCCGAACCGAAAGGGGCTTGGTCCGCCGGTCCCCATAGGTGTTCGTGGATCAGCTTCCCCGGACCACTATATAAATAAAGTTTTTTTTCTTTAGTGGCACGTACGCAATATGATAGGTTCATATGGAGAGAAAAGGAAACCGCTCCACTATATAAATAGTCAGGACGGGCCAGCCTACACGGTTGCTTGCTGGGGTTGCTCTCTTCACACTCTCTCGCACAAAACGACTGCGGCCACATCTCTAATCCCAGCGGATCATGTCCGCCGGGGGAAGGGGTGGATGCTTAGTGTAGATGCGGTCGCCATCGCTGACGGCAAAAACCCACTGTCGGCACGTCCCGATCAGGGGTCCCCACCGTTCTCTCTCACAAATCCGGTGAGGTTGCCTTCGTCCCTTGCTCACTGCCGTGACGTGGGCAGTTGCCACCTCCCGCCGCCCTTCTGAAGGTTGAGCTATGTCCCGACATCCCTCAGGTACAACTCCCTTTACAGCCGGCTTGCACCACTGCTCCAGCTGCCCACATCACTCCATGTCGATATTTCTCTACTTCTTTGCCCCACACATACCTCTACTAGCTTCTACGTACTGTATTTGTGATGAGTTTATGTCTCATCAACTAGTCCCAGTAATCTTATTCTAATCACGCTTCTTCAATTTCTTTGCCACAAGGATGCTCATCTCGATTTTGGTGAAACTGCACAAAATGATCCGATGGTCAAAAGGTTGCAAACTTCATTGCTTAGGAAGCTTGAACGTTGCCAGCAAATTAAAGCCCGGTTAGGGTTTATGGTTCAAGGGCTAGGGACTGCATGGATCATTTTTTTTCTTTAGCTGCCTCTGTTCCAAAATAAGTGTCAACTTTAGTAGTAGTACAACTTTGTATTAAAGTTTGCATAAAGTTGAGACACTTATTTTGGAACGGAGGGAGTACATATTTGCTATGATCTGTCAATCATTGAGATGCAATAGCATGCATGTTAGTCTCCTTTTTATTTGATGAAATGTTGCAACGGGCAACCTTGGACGCAAGATACATGTAACAGAAGCTGGAAGCTTCATAGCATTGTACTATCTCGCTGATAAATTACAATACGTACTATACTAGTACTTCCTCCGTTCCTAAATATAAGTCTTTGTAGAGATTTCACCATGAACCACATACGGATGTATATAGATGCATTTTAAGTGTAGATTCATTCATTTTGTTCCGTATGTAGTCCACCTAGTGGAATCTCTACAAAGACATATATTTAGGAACGGAGGGAGTACTATGTAAAGAGTTAGGTGTCGCACGGTGTCCAGAAAATATGGTGATAGTGTGAGGTGGGCCATGTAATCACTGATCCTGCGTGTTTTCACTGCTCTTGCACTCCTCCACTATAAGAATGGAGAAAATTGTAATCTAGTAGTACCTCCTTTCGCCGAAAGCGTGGGGCATCCAACAGTCCTACCACCTCGGTAATAATGACCAATGAGCCATCAAATCACATAGACCCAGCAGTAAGTTGGACGGACGAAGCAACCATCACTCTTGAATCCGGTTCTCCCTTCAACGCAGGCGCCAGTGAGAGGTCGCGTACGCTCTTCCCGGGCATGAATGCGACACCGATTCTTTGGAGCAGCGCTGGCTGTTTTAGGCGGGAAGCGCGCGCGTGTGATGGAGGGGCTTTGGGTAGGCCAGGCTGGTCAGGAGCGGACGTGGAAGCTGTTTGCCTGTCCCTACCGGACGCCCGAAAATGACAGGATGCATCGACTCTCGCAGCTAAAATCATACACTACACACCATCCCTCTGTAGGAGTAGGTCGATCTGTCGCTCTCTCTAACACACACATGCTATTAAACACACACACACACACACACACACACAGGTTCATAGAATAGGAAAATCGTGCGAGTGCGAAGCCAGATGAAGTGAGATACAGATGGAGTACGTACAAGAAGAGAAGAGGTGGCGAATATTCCGTCAAACCTCGACTGAGGAGTGGTACTCCCTCCGTCTAGGTGTTAAGTCATCTTACGGAAATCAGATATTCCCAAAATGTTTAGGCGTCGTCCATTAACTTCACATCTCAATCCCCTCCTGGCCTTGTTGCTAGCGAGCGTTGTTACTTAGGGAGCGCTTGGATCCTTAGCAAGAACATCTTATAACATAGCCAGGCAAGGTTAGGCATTTGAAACTGTTAAAATATGTTAGCTTTCGTGGGCCAGCTAGCTTGGGTGGGCTAGAAAAACCTTGCTAGCTCAAGAGAGCCAGATCGGCTCGCTTCCGACGACAAACTTCACATAGTAGTAACATAGACTACTAACATATGCATGTTACTAGTCCAAGTTACTCACCACTATGACCAGCCTAAGCAATGTAACCAAACGCTCCTTACTCTGCCTTGTTATCTCCCCACTGAAACCCAATGCATGGAGCGCAACTACGCGTTGATCAGTCAAGAAATCAAAGTGGGCTTGCATGCGAGTTAATATGTGGCCCTGCATGGTAGCTAAAATGACATCTTTTAGTTGTTTGGATTAATTGTTGCGTTTAGAGATAGAAATCAGGGCTTTGTTTGGAGGAATGACCGGTCAAGTTTCTCCTTCTCCAATCTGCTTGCACCTTGGTCCCGCTGCACCTTCTAACATGACTTATTACACCTAGACGGAGGGAGTAGTACGATATAGGGTGGCACACTGACTTAGGTCCAATACAAGTGCCCAAAAGTGTGTGCATGTTATAATAAGGATTCACTTAAAATAGTACGTGAGCGAACATAGGGATCAATTGGACAGTGTTCCCGAGCAGTAGCGAGATGTGTGAGGTAAGATACACTGCTGGTGCTTCTAATTTTTCTTATTAATTTGTTTGTTTCACCCTCTGACTGGTGGGACCCAACGTACTACATGGAGAGAGGTAAGGTGACTAAGGTTGCATTATTTCTGCACCACTTTGGATAGTCTTACCACCAAAGCCACATGACATGATTATGATTTAAATCCCAATGACTCCCACACACAAAAAACACGGCATGCTTGTCACATGAATGCAGGAATGTATAAAAGGTTATTTTCCTCTCGTTGAACGTAACGGGAGGGTTGTGTGGCCGGTTAGCCTGTTCGCTCATCAAACTTGAGGTCTCGGGTTCAATAACTAAACTTGAGCATAATTTGTGCCAGGAGGATTCTTTGACTGGTCAAAATGGATGGATACAGAGCTATACAATCTTGTAGTGACTGTATAATCACCTCATCACGTATAAGCTGCAGCCTCGGCGCTTGTTTTCTAGGGTTTGCACTCTTCACACACACTCTCAAGTATATATATACACGCTGGAGCCTCAGCGCTTATAGTTGCTCTCTTCACACTCTCTCACCCTCTCCAGATCTAAACAAGACTTCGTTGGCCCGTCTCTCTCCCCTCACTGCTGGTCAAAGAGCCGGCAGGATCCGTCCGCCGGGAAGGGAAGGAGGCTTAATGCTATCGCCATCAGCGAGGGAGGAAATCCACTACCGGCACAACTGTTCACTTTTACCCAGCGGCGGCGTGGGAGGGCCTCCGACCCCTTCTTCTTCGCCGCCGTACATAGTGTGGGCCGAACGGCCTCCGGTCGCCCACCGAACCACACCCCAAGAACCTTAAGGTATAATTTACTTATTCCACATGCATTGCTCTAGTTGCATGTGGGCTTTTTCTGCTTCTGCACTCGAACCTAGGTGTTGGATCAAACAGGAAAGTAGTGGGGAAAGTTGTATACCATGAATCTAGGACGTGGTTCAAAGAGGAAAGGAATGGGGGAAAGTAGTGGGAGAAGTTGTATAGCATGAATCTAGGACGTGGTTCAAAAAGTAAAGGAAGGAGGAAAGTAGCGGGGAAAGTTGTATCACATGAATCTAAGACGTGGTTCAAAGAGGAAAGGAATGGGGGAAAGTAGTGGGGAAAGTTGTATAGCATAAATCTAGGACGTGGTTCAAAGAGGAAAGGAAGGGGGAAAGTACTAGTACAGACTGGCTATCCAGCATCTACGTTGGTCGAAAAGGGAAAACAATGACAAACATAGTACACACATCTGTAGCGAACTGATCTTTTGCTTTGGGGGACAAGGCTGTAGAGTTTGAGCATGACTAGATTTGCTGCGCTCACATAGGGAAAGGTGTCTAAAGATAACAAAACTGGGACCAACACAAATATGCTCCTAGGTTGTTTGTTCTTTGTTGCAATAGACTATGCATCACCCCAGTCCATCGATAGATGCACATGGTGCTAGTGCATCCACTATCTCGTGCAACTCTTTAGCTGTTGTTAATCTAAGGCCGTGTTTGGTTAAAAACTCCCTAGTCCCTACCTGCTTGGTTCCAGGGACTAAACATGGACTAGAGGTTATTAAATGGCATGCTAAAAGACCATGTTACCCCTAGTAATGAACTAATAGAGACAAGGTGTGATGCGTGGCAGGGGCAACTGTTGGAAAAAGTCCCAAAAAGACTCTCCCTCGGGGTCTTCTTTCTTTAGTCCCAAATGCCCACTTTTAGTCCCTAAAAGTCCCTCCTGTTTGGTTTAGATGGGACTAACACGGAGTTTTTTTAGTCCCTATACCAAAATGTCCCTGTAAACAAACACCCTCTAATAATGCTGCTGGAAAATTGATGCAATGCCATAGTTAAAAGCAAATTACATGTTTAACAAATTTTATTGTTAATATAATCTCTTTGTTAGTATTAATCAATCCCACCGTTTGAGAAATGCTACTGTCTTGCTTTCTTTCCCATTTAGATAAGGTAGATGCTTCTTTTTGTTGGCTTCTCTATCATCCACCGTTTGTTTCCTTTGCACCTTTGTGTAAACAGGGTTATCTACTTCACCTCGTTGCCATTGTGACCTGTTGTTGCACTGCACAAAACACTTTTTTAAGAGTGTTTTGTGCAGTTCAACCAAAATGTCATACCGACAATGTTGCTTGATTGCTTGATCCTAGTGGAACTGCACAAGAGGAGATCTTACTTCCTATCCGTGTTGGCAAATTTGTTCAGATCTTCTTCTTGTGAGTTGTTTGAATTCTGCATCATGAGAGGTCAGTACTAGCCTTCTTTCACATGATTCTGCAGTGTGCTTTCATATGTTGTGCTACTTGTACGGTAATGTTGCCTGATTTTAGTGAACTGCACAAATGGAGACAAGACTTCCAATCTGTATGTGCACCGCAATATCTCATTGAGGTAAGATAAGGATATTTCACAACTGTTGGCCTGTATTTTGCCACTTCCATTAGAAAATTAATGTCATTGTTTAGTGCTATACTTGTGCTCCCTAATTGACATGCCAAATCTTACATTGAAGGCGAAGCTTGTGTGTTATTGAACCAAGTGATGAAGGGGAAGAACAAGCGGAAGAAAAACAAAAATCAACTCCAGATGCTGTAATGAAGCACCGGAACTGTGATGACACAAGTAATGATATAGTTTTGCATCTTAATTTATTGCTATGGTTGGAACGAGCAATTGTTTTGCCACTGATTTGATTCCACTCTAAATGTAATACGTAATTATCTCTACTTGTGCAAACAGGGATCTTCTTTGAAGATACCATATATTTTAGTGGAACTGCACAAGAAGATTTTGGAAACATTAAACTAATCGAGGAGTATATAGTAAGCATGGCCACCACAGTAGATAGCAACAGATGGTTCCAGAGAAGTGCTTCATCTGTATGCTCTACACAATAAGCCTCCTGACAAAGGTTGGTACTCGCCCACTGATTTCATCCATATGATTGAGCTTTGTCATCTCTATTGGTGTTGTGCTACTATTTAGATACTGTCATGAAAAAGTAGTATTGTCCTTGAGAAGTGCTTCATCTGTGCTGTTTTAAATATTTCCTCTAGTTTTTTCAAGCAAATAGGGATGCTAGCATTTAGTTGTCCTATTGTCTTTGCACAACAGGATCATCATCCTCTGAAGAAGAATATGGAGTACGTGAAGTGACTAGTTCCGATTATGCCAGGATGAAGAAGCCCTGTCTATCTTCTCATCAGAAGGAGCAGTTGAAGGATGGTTACATTACTCCCCACAAGACCAAACTAACTTCAGCTCAGAAGGACTGACAAATCTCCATTTTCTTGCTGTGATGCGCGAGTACAATGTTGTTCTAGTATTCTTTCCGGTGAGTTCCATTTTTCTAAAAGTATGCTATACATGGACCATGTAGGTGCCTGCTTAAACTGTCAATTCATAGTACAGTTTGATTTGTACTAATCACCTTTTTTGTATTTGTGCAAACAGGGGTGATCATCTTGATTTCAATGGGAACTGCACAAAATGTTCATGAATACATGGAATCATTCATTTCCACCACATGAAAGGAGGTGCCCATAAGTTCAAGGCGTTGCAACATATAAGGGCGAAATCATACAACCTACCCGCGAATTTGGTTGATTTTGGTGGAACTGCACAAAAAGAACAGCTGGTTTATTTAGCACGATGTGCCATGTCAATGTCCGAATTGATGGCAAACCCTGCCCATTCCACAATTGTAGGCATTTGATATTTTGGAATGGGACAACCTTGTCAAGTTTTGCTCATTCATTTTAGCAAGAAGACATGCGTTTGATATTTTCGATTGGGACACCCTTTGCTGTCAGCAGCATCGATCAATTTTTTCTTTATTCTTTAGTTGTGAAGTAAATATTGGCTCTGACATGTGAACCGCTGAGATGCATAATCATCAATTGTTTTGAATGTTCTCTATGAATTGCCAGGCCTGTGTGTTTGATTGCAATGTACATGAACGCTAAAAAGCTGCTCAAACTCTTTGTACTCCTTCTATTCCTTTTTACTTTGCACATTGTGAAAGTGCATACTTTTTTCTATAAGATTGGTCAAAGTAGAGATACTTTGATTGCAGACAAAACTTGTATGTAGACTAGAAAGGACCGGAGGGAGTACAGGTGAAACTGCTGCAAACGAGGTGATCACCCTGGGAATAATGCTAGTACATATTGTTTTGCATGTTCATCCAATGCCAGTGATACAAGAGGTCGAACTAATCGAAATAAATTCATTCATACACGGTCGGATTTCATATAAACATGCCGGATTTCATTACATTTCATACATTCTTCAACTAAAAAGGGGTGCAATGGAGGTATAATTAATTAACCGAAGCTACCCACCTGTGTCCGGCTGAGCAGAACAGAGCTTCAGTGACTTAACTGCAGTGCAGTTGCGAAACTGATATGTGGCCCAGACGCCTGTTGGGCCCACGTGTCAGTCAGCCAACTGCACGAGCAGTTAAGTAGAAGCAATGTCCTTGTTTTCTACGCTTGCTCGTGTGGCGCTCCCTCATTGGCAGCGGGGAGGGGCCTCGATGGAGTAGGGCCTCCGCCTCGGTGCCGGCGGGGCGGGGCCTCGGCGGAGCCGGCGGTGTCCTCTGTCTCATTGCCAGCGGGCAGCGCCTCGGTGGAGCGGGGCCTCATCGACGCCAGCGGAGCGGGGACTTGTCGAAGCTGGCATTGTCCTCTGCCTTGTCCTTGGTCTCGCCAAATAGCGCCTCGCCCGCTTCATCGCCCTCTTTGTAGGCGGCCACAACCTCCGCCACCCGCATGCGGTACCGCCATCGCTCGAGGCGGCCCTCGTGGGCGGAGCGGTATGAGTCGAGCAGTGCCTCCTGCTCCGCCCGCTCCGTGGCGATCTGCTCCTCCGCCTGCAGGTGCTCCTGGAGGAGATGGTGGTTTTAGGCGGTGTCGGCATGCGCCTCCCGGAGCTGCTTCTCACGCTTCTGCCTCACCGTGTTCATATATTGGGCACGGGCCTCACCGATGGTCAAGGTGCAATGCACCGGCGAGGATGGCGCGGAGGAGGGGGTTGGCGCCGGATCGTCGACTACCATGTTCTCCCTTGGGACGTCATTGTCCTCAGGCTGGCTGCCGGCCAGCCAGTCGGTAGCAATGGCTGCCATCTCCTTGTGGTATGTCATCCGCCCGTCCCGAAGAGCGCTGGAGCGCGAGGAATCCATGGTGGGCAGTAGTGGTGTGGACAGGAGAAAGGGAACGGATGCGGATGACTGCGGCTATGGCCGGCGCAGCAATTTATATAGCAATGGTGGGGGCGGAGGGATGGACGTGTGGCGCTGGAGTAGCCGCCTTGGCAACCGCGTATCATTAATGTGGGTGGTAGACGGACGGACGGGCGACAGTTGTGTCGTTTGAAGATGGAGCAATCGCCTGCACAAGGAAGCGAGGCGGGCGGTGCTGACCGTTTCGGGCAGAAAGCACGTGCGGGCAAGGGAGGCGGTCTGGGTGGGCCAGGGCAGTCGGCCTCGTGCTTGGCAGCGGGTCGGTCCAGCAGTCGGACATGCTGGCTCACCAGCGAGCTCGCCGAGCTGAGCGACGACAATGAGACGATGGACATAGCTTCCGACCAGGAGCCGGCACCACTGTCCAAGCCGATTCATGCCGTGTTCACCATAGAGCAGGTGCGGCCGCACTTCGACGCCCTAATGGCGGAGGAGCTACTAGCACAGGAGGACCTGTGATGCAACCTCCATCTCCTCAATGAGCACTGGTGAACAAGTGAACAATAATACCGTCGCGGACATGTGGCCCTATGATCCTGGCTTCCTGACTGAGCAGCGGGTGCTGTATCAGACAATCCATAGGGCCCGCAAGGCCCTCTCCATCGTCCTTCGAGTTGTTACACTCGCCGTGGTGCCGCCGTCTTGCGTTGTCAACATGGTCAACAGACATGAGGATGAGAAGATGACTTTACTTGGAGAGAATGACAGTGGGGACCCACCAGGGCCATAGCCGCACGTACGCAAGTGCCTCCTTATTATATAAAACTATAATTTTTTTGCTTCCTCCTGGTTTCCTGACATCTCGGTCCCACACATATTGTCAACCTATGTAGTCAATAAACGAGAGAATATCACAAGAAGCGGCCGACAGCTAGCACCAAGCAGCTCGAGCAGTATTTGTGTTTTTGAGATGTGAGCACTGCAGAGTTTTTCTTGAGCGATGTTCAGCCCAGATATTAATTTTTCTCCTCTGAACAACAACGAAAACATCGCTGCAGGTATTAACTGGGCGGGTTGTGGCCCGTCTAGCCCAGGCCAGATATCCAGCCTAGATATTAATTTTTTTCAAGTTGAAAATGGCTAGCCCAGCTATACTTTTTTTAGGAATACCCAGGCAAGGTCAAGTTGTTATTCTCCGTCCCGCTGGCTGCAAATCTTTCCTAGGAGGGATGCATTAGGCTTAACAATAAAATGGGATTTAAGAAATAATAAATGGGATGTAATTATAAAAACTGGGCAGTAACTATAAAAAAGTGCACCAAACACGTAATTACTATATAAAATATTATTTTTGGATATTGAAAATTTTAATTTCATTAATTGTTGCGAGCGCAATGTTTTGTTGGATTTTTACGTAATATAAATTTATATTGAAATTGTATTTAATCTGACTAGAAATTTCGGGATAAAAATATTTCGGATCCCATCAAAATGTGGGAAATTTTATTGAATTCTGTTTTGAACGGTTGGTTGAAATGGGCTATACTTTTAACAAACTGTAAATGGGCTATAGTAAATTCCATTAGAATTCAAAAATGGGCTGCACATTCTTACAAATCTCAAATGGGCTATAAGTTCTCTGCCACACACTTGTGGCCTTACTAAGTTGACGCGTCCCCTAAAAAAAGAGAGTTGACACATATGCAAGGCTTTGTTAACTTATAGTCAACACACGGTTCTAGCAGCAGTGGCCATTGGATGTCCATCCAACGGATGTCGTGCTTCTTCTTCAATCTCGGATATTCTAGCTTCACCTGCCCAAAAAATGATTCCTCCCCATGACATCCGGGGTGCACCATTTCGGAAGCCGGCCTGTGGGCCAAGTAAGTTGACGCGTACCAAGGGCTTTGTCAACTTAGTCAATATAAATGATTCTAGATGCAGTGACCGTATGATGTCCATCCAACGGCCGTTGTGCTTCTTCAACCTCTGGTCTTCTTGCTCTAGCCGCCAAAGCAGCACCGGTCGTGCCACCTGCTCCTGCCTCTCGTGGCCGGCTGTGCTGCCGCAGAGGCCTCACCGCCCCTACTACTCCCACCGCTGGCCAGGCCATCCCTCCACTCACCCACACCCCCTGTTATTCTGCGGTGACCACAGCCTCACACCGCAGCCGAACCAGTGAAACCTTGTACTCCTCTCCGCGTGGGCATCCACTGCCGCGTCTTCCCCGGATCCATGTCGTCCCCTTCCTAGGCCTCGTCGTCGTCCACCGCCATGGTGCTCTCGGCGCGGCATGGTCAATGTGATCAATGACCGACTTCCATCGGAAGAGTACTGTACGTGGAGAGGCTGACAGCTGGGTCCACGGCAGCCGCAAGGAAGTGCCTCCTTATTACGCGCAAAATAATTATTCCTCCACCTGACAGCGGGGACCCACCGGACGGGCCACTGTATTTCACGAAAAAACGTTTCCCCCCTGACTGCTGGGACCCACCAGCTACATCTTCGCACGCAAGGAAGTGCATCTAGGCAAGAAAAAACGATTCACCCCCCTAACTGCTGGGACCCACTAGCTACATCTTCGCACGCAAGCAAGTGCCTGATAGTCGGGACCCACATGGTCGAAGCATATGTAGCGTTGTCATTCTGGTCGCGAGCGTATACGTACATACTAGTCGATGTAGAGGCGTGCACGTGTCGTAGTAGAGGCGCACGTAGCATGTACATGTATGTACAACCGCCAGTGTGCAAGAAAGAAAATAAGACCACGTACGTACATACGGGCGGGGTCTCGGACGCCTACTCACGCATATGTACGGCCAGGGCTAGTGTACATGGATGGGTCGGAACGGAGAAACTGTGTCATCGTTGTGTTCATGGGGAGGCAACAGAATGCGTCGTGTTCATCGGGAGGCAACAGAACATGTGGGAGCCAACCGGCTTGGACGGAACAGCTGATGGAAATGATGCCTGGCGTACCACAGAACGGAGGAAACGATCTTGTGTTTGACCGGCCATGTTCGAAACAGGATCCTATTCATCGGGAGGGGTCTGGCATACCGCAAAACAGAGGAAACGGACTTGTGTTGGACCTCCTACGGTCGAAATGGGGCCCTGTTGATCGGGAGGGGTGTGGCGTACTGCAAAATGGAGGAAACGGACTTGTCTTGGACCTCCTACAGTCGAAACGGGGTCCTGTTGATCGGGAGGGGTGTAGCGTACCGCAAAATGGAGGAAACGGACTTGGAGTGCTACGGTCGAAACGGGGGTCCTGTTCACCGGGAGGGGTGTGGCGTACCGCAAAACGGGACTCCACGAGATACTGTTCATCTCCACTGTCGACCTCCTCCAGCCTCCACGGGCTACTGTTCATCCACCGTCGACCTCCTCCAGCCTCCACCTGCGACTGTTCATCCACGTGCTCCTGTTCATCCAGCCTCCACCGCACGCTACTCCACCGGCTACTATTCAACCAGCCCTGTCCACGGGCTCCTGTTCAACCACCCCTCCACGGGCTACTGTTCATCCAACCCTCCACCGTCTACTGATCATCCAGCCCTCCACGGGGTCGTCCTCTTCATCCAACCCTCCATGGGGCCCTGTTCATCCAGCCCCAACCGGCTCGATCGATTGGGGTCCTGTTCATCTAGAGGCAACACCAAGGGGTCCTGTTCATCCACCCCCACCGGGAACTGTTCATCCAAACCCCCTTAGCAACGCTCACTATTCATCCAGATCAGCTTCAGTTAGCAGCAATAGCGAAAGAATCCTCACTCGGGTTCAGTTAGAGCCCAACGCCTCGCACCCACGCGCGTGCGTGTACGAGAGAAACACGCAAACCTCCATGCATCACTCGGCCCTGACCACCCACCGTAACTGGGAACACCCCGATATTTTCCTCGCACTCGCTTCTACCACAGTTTTTTCCATCATGGACGGCCCAACGAATGTCATGCAGCTGCGTCTCCAGCGCCCAGGACGAAAAGCCCAGTTTTTGTCATGATTTTTTGTCATAGAAGTAGGAGCCCACCACATCTATGATGATACCGGGTTTTGTCACAATTATCGTCATAGAAGTGTCATAAGTATGACATAAAAAAATTCATTCAGCCAAAAATGTCACGGATGTGTCTTTTCTTTGTAGTGCCTACATAAGGATTAGTTAGCAGTTTCTCTATCATACCCGAAGGAATTTCGTAATAAATATTTTCAGTAGGTGTAGTAGGTTGAGGAACAACTCTTTGCTCTTCTGTTCGAGGTAAAGATACCCCGAACAAGCCCCTCAAAGGATTATTTTCCATAGTAACAAGTGAGAGTAAATTTCAGCACACTATATAAATGTTTCCTTACCAAATTACACTTACCAAAGGCGATATACTTCCCGGCAACAGCGTCAGAAAAGATTCTTGATGACCCACAGGCATAGGGGATCTATCGTAGTCCTTTCGATAGGTAAGAGTGTTGATCCCAACCAGGAGCAAAAGGAAATGACAAGCGGTTTTCAACAAGGTATTCTCTGCAAGCACTGAAATTATCGGTAATAGATAGTTGTGTGATGAGATAATTCATAATGGGTAACAAGTAACAAAAGTAAACAAGGTGCAACAAGGTGGCCCAATCCTTTTTGTAGCAAAGGACAAGCCTGGACAAACTCTTATATAAAGCAAAGCGCTCCCGAGGACACATGGGAATTGTTGTCAAGTTAGTTTTCATCATGCTCATATTATTCGCGTTCGTTACTTTGGTAATTTGATATGTGGGTGGACTGGTGCTTGGGTGCTTCCCTTACTTCCACAATCCTCCTATTTATCATTAACCCCTCTCACAAGCATTCGCAACTACAAAAGAAGAATTAAGATAAATCTAACCATAGCATGAAACATATGGATCCAAATCAGCCCCTTACGAAGCAACACATACAGTAGGGTTTAAGCTTCTGTCACTCTAGCAACCCATCATCTACTTATTACTTCCCAATGCCTTCCCCTGGTCGACATTCACATGACACCACTAGAGGAAAGACAACATACATCTCATCAAAATATCGAATGAATACCAAATTCACATGATTACTTCTAACAAGACTTCTCCCATGTCCTCAGGAACAAACGTAACTACTCACAAAGCATATTCATGTTCATAATCAGAAGAGTATTAATTATTATTAAGGATCTGAACATACGATCTTCCACCGAATAAACCAACTAGCATCTACTACCTGGAGTAATCAACACTACTAGCAACCTAGCGGTATCGATCTAACGTTTTGAGACAGAGATCAGATATAAGAGGTGAACTAGGGTTTGAGAGGAGATGGTGATGGTGAAGATGTTTATGGAGATTGACCCCCTCTCGATGAAAGGATCAATGGTGATGACGATGGTGATGATTTCCCCCTCCCGAAGGGATGTTTCCTCGGCAGAACAGCTCCATCGGAGCCCTAGATTGGTTCTGCCCATGTTCCACCTCAAGACGGCGACACTTTGTCCCGAAAGCTTCCTTCTTATTTTTTCCAGGTCCAAACACACCATATAGCAGTAGATGGGCGTCGGGGACCTGCCAAGGGGCCCAAAAGGACGGATGCCGCGCCCAGGGGGGTAGGGCGCGCCCTCCACCCTTGTGGATGGCAAGTGGCCCCTCTCTGGTGCTTTCTTCGCCCAATATTTTTTATTTATTCCAAAATGATTCTCCGTGAAGTTTCTGGACTTTTGGAGTTGTACAGAATAGATATAATGTGTAAAAACAACCCATAATGCAATAAATATCAATATGAAAGCATGATACAAAATGGACGTATCAAGGCCTACCAAGTGTTATAGGACAAGACGGATTACATTCAATATCTAGCACAATAAAATCCACAAGTACAAAATTTATATAAGCAAGTATGGGGACATCATTTATCCTACACAATGGTTTCTTAATAGTTGAATCCGCTAAATGCAAGTTGAGGGAACATTCATCCATATCGGTGAGACCTAACACGTCACAAAAAGATTTTGGTATGGTAGAGACACTAGCACCTAGATCACACAAGCAGTAGATTAATAATATTTAATTCTAACTTTAATAGTAGGTTCCCATTCATCACGTAAATTCCTTTGTATATATATTCCAATTCTAGCTTTTCTTCATGAGCTTTAATCATTGCTTCTACATTGTGTTTAGTAAAAGCTTTATTTTGTTCGTAAGAATTGGGTGAATTATTCATGGACTACAACAAGGAAATATATTCAATCAAAGTAAAATTATCATAATTAAAGTCCTTGTAATCCAAAGTACTGGGCACATCACCATCTAAAGTCTTGACCTCTTCAAACCCACTTGTGTTGTTTTTATCATTAAGATCATCACCCTTCGAACAATTGGGACACCTTCTAGCTAAACTTGACTAATCTCAATTCCATTTTTAGTCAATTTTTATATCACTAAATAAAGATTCAATAGGTTTCACACCAATCATTTGAATATCTTCATCATTATTACGATAAAAACTAGGTGTGAGCGCTTTTTCTAGGAATTCATGCTTAGCTCTAATCCTTTCAATTCTTTTTCTAATCTCATCGATGGTGACTTAGATAAACTTCAAAGATTCGGTAACATCATGCTTATGTGGCAAAATTTTAATTTTGAGTGTTTCCACATCATGAGCAATTCCATCCATGTTCCTAGCCATATCATCAACTTTGTGTAGTTTTTCTTCTACCATAGGATTGAAAATCTTTTGAGAACTAATTAATTCTTTAATGTTGTTCTCAAGTTCAGTAGGTTTCCTATTGTTATTATTAATATTATTATTATTACTATTATTATTATATGAATTACTATAATTATTAGAGGGATTACCGGGATATGGTCTAGGATTGAAATTCCCTCTATAAGCATTGTTGTTGAGATTATTTCTAGCAAAAAAATTCACATGAACAAAGTAGATAATGGAATATCATTTGGATCAACATGAACATTTTTACTAGTAAGCATATTCATCAGAGCATCCATTTTATCACTCAAAGTAGAAACTTCTTCAATAGGAGTTTACCTTCTTACCAGTTGTAGCTAATACGTCTCCAATCTATAATATTTTATTGTTTCATGTTATTATATTATCAATCTTGAATACTTTTTATACAATTTTATATCATTTTTGGGGACTAACCTATTAACTTAGTGCCTAGTGCTAGTTGCTGTTTTCTGCTTGTTTTTGGTTTTCCAAGAAATTAGTGCCAAGTGCCTAGTGCTTAATACTCTTATTTTGCCGTGTGTGTTTTGGGAACCGATGAATTCTGGGCTTATGATCAGATAATTCATTGAAAGTAATTGAGTCTTTTCTAAACTTTATTATGCATGATTGTTATAGCTTTGTATTTCTCTCTTATCTATCCATTTTCTTTGGCGAACTAGACTGATTTATCTTCAGCGGGAGAGGTGCTTTGCAGCGGGTTCAATCTTGCGGTGTCCTCACCCAGTGACAGAAGGGGTAGCGAGGCACGTATTGTATTGCTGATAGTAAGGGTAAAACGGTGGGGTTTAATCATATTGATTGGTTTTATTCTAACTACATCATGTCATCTTGCTTAAAGCGTTACTCTGTTTGTCATAAACTTAATACCATAGATATACATGCAGGAGTCGGTCGATTGGGGGAGTAATAGTAGTAGACAGGCTGGAGTATGTCTACTTGTCACGGACGTGATGCCTATATACATGATCATTGCCATGAATAACATCATAACTATGCAATTTTCTATGAATTTCCCAACAGAAATTTGTCAACCCATGGTATGCTATTGTTTCGAGAGAGAAGCCTCTAGTTAGAATTATGGCCCCCTGGTCTATCATATTACTAAAACCAAAAATACCTAGCTGCAATTTATTTACTTTTCTTTTTATATATCTACCACTACCAGATTTAATCCTTGCAAGTAACGAGTTCAAGGGGATTGATGACCCTCTTGCCCGCGTTGGGTGCAAGTATTTGTTCTTGTGTGTCCATGTGCTGTTCACTAGGATTTGTGTGGTTCTCCTACTGGTTTGATAACCTTGGTTCTCACTGACGGAACTACTTATCAGCTATTATATTGCTTCATCCTTCCTCTTCGGGGAAAATCACAACGAAGCTCACAAGTGGCAGGGCTCATTCGGTGTGCCATTGGGAATAATTTGTCATCGTATAATCGAGAAGCTTTGTGGCCTCTCCTAATGTAATTCCCATAAAACTACCACCTGCAGCAGAGTCTATAAGTTTTTCATCACAAAGTTTAGTCCCACATAAAAGATTTATATTATCATCCATAAGCTTAATGCATGAGTGGCAATCTTTTTAATTATTAATTTCATTCTTTCCCAAGATTGTGTGACATGTTCTTGCTCATGTCGTTTAATGTTCATGATTTGTTTTTTAAGCCATCCTTACATTTATACCATGAATCAATATTATTGTGAGGTAAGGATGAAAACCAAGTTTTAGCACGATCTCTTAGTGAGAAATGAAATATTTTCAACCTAACAATATCATTATCCACATCTTTTTTCTTTTGCATATCACATAATTCAATGAAGGTATTAAGATAGGATGCGACATCTTCATTAGGATTTCCAGCAAATTGTTCTTCCATGATAAGATTTAGCAATGCAGCATTTGTATCATATGACTCCGCACTAGTGGGGGAAGGAGCAATTGGAGTACTAATAAAATCATTATTATTACTATTTGAGAAGTCACACAACTTAGGCCTCCTTTGGTTTGGAGGAATTTTGTAGGAGTTCCATAGGATGGGATTTTCATACGAATATTTCCTTTAGAGCCCTTTGGTTTGTAGGAATGGAATCCTATTCCTATGGAGGTATTCTTCCTATCCTCCACACTTCATAGGAAAATAAACATTAGCCTAGACTCAATGGAAAAAATCCTATGATGTGAATCAAATGACATCTCCTTCTCTGTTCATACTCATAGGATTTGAGATGCATGTCATCTCATTTCCCATGACTTTCCTATTCCTATGATTTCCCTACACTACAAACCAAAGGAGGCCTTAGTGTTTTCTCAAGACATAGGGGCAAAGCAAGAAAACAAGTAAAATAATTTTTTTGTGTTTTTTTAAACTAATAAAAGCAAATAAAAAGTAGAACAAGTAAATGATAATGTGTCTGAAGAACCTGTAAGTGTTTGAAGATGTTTCCCCGACAACGGTGCCATGAATTCTTTTTGCTACTTGTGAACCGTGTTTTAATTTTTGATACTTCTCCATCGTATATATTCGTGCCTATAATATTTTATTATTTCATGCCAATATTATACAACTTTCATATACTTTTGGCAACATTTTATATTATTTTTGGCACTAACATATTGATCCAGTGCCTAGTGCCAGTTCCTGTTTTTTGCATGTTTTTTGATTTACAAAAAATCCATATCAGACGAAGTCGAAACGCGATAAAATTTTATGTATATTTATTACAGAATATATGTGATTTTTGGGAGGTAGAATCAACCCAAACGGAGGCCCACGACCTTCACAAGGCATTAGGGTGCCACCACCCCAGGCCGCGGGGAGTTACCTTGTGGCCACCTCGTAAGTCGGTTGGAGTCCTTTTTCGGTCGCAAGGAAGCTTATATCAAGAAAGAAAATTGTGTTAAAATTTCAGCCAACAGGGACGCGAAACAGAGAGAGATCCAATCTCGGAAGGGGCTCCTGCTTGATATGTCTGATACGTATCTATAATTTTTGATTATTCTATGCTATTATAGTATAAATCTTGGTTGTTTTATATGCAATTATATATCATATTTTGGGACTAACCTATTAACCTAGTGCCCAGTGCTAATTGCTATTTTTTGTTTGTTTTGGCTTTTCAGGAAATCAATATCAAATAGAGTCCAAACAGAGAAAAACTTTGGATTGCTTTTTTTTGGACCAGAAGAGATGCTGGAAGGTTCGGGAGAAGACCTGATGAGCCACAAGGGAGCGACAAGCTCGGGAGGCGCGCCCCTAGGCTCATGGGCCCCTCATGGAACCTCTTGACCTAATTTCGCCTATATAAATTCTCAAATATTCCCTCGACATCAGAGAGCTACCCGAAATACTTTTTCTGCCGCCGCAAGTTTCTGTCCCACTAGATCCCATCTAGAGGCCTTTGCCGGTACTCTGTTGGAGGGGGAATCGATCATGGAGGTGGTCTACATCAACCTTGCTGCCCTTCCGATGATGTGTGAGTAGTTCAACATAGACACACGGGTCAACTAGTAGCTAGATGGATTATTCTCCCTCTCTTTGATCTTCAATACGATATTCTCCATGATGTTCTTGGAGATCTATTTGATGTAATGACTTTTTGCGATGTGTTTGTTTGGATCCGATGAATTTTGAGTTTATGATCAGATTATGCATGAATATTATTTAAGTTTTCTTTGAATTCTTTTATGCATGATTGTTATACCTTTGTGTTTCTCTGGTCTATTGATTTGGTTTGGCCAACTAGTTTTTTTTTGCAATGGGAGAGGTGCTTTGTGATGGGTTCGATCTTGCGGTGCTTAATCCCAGTGATAGAAAGGGACATGACACGTATTTGTATCATTGCCATTAAGGATAACAATATGGGGGTTTATTCATGCATGAGTTTACTTTGTCTACATCATGTCATCTTGCATAAGGCGTCACTTCGTTCTTTATGAATTTAATACTCTAGATGCATGCTGGATAGCGGTCGATGTGTGGAGTAATAGTAGTAGATGGAGGCAGGAGTCGTTCTACTTGTCTCAGATGTGATGCCTATATACATGATCATTGCCTTGGATATCGTCATGATTCTTTGCTTTCCTATGAATTGCCCAACAGTAATTTGTTTACCCACTATATGCTATTTTCAAGAGAGAAGCCTCTAGTGAAAATTATGGCCCCGAATCTACTTTTTATCATATATTAAAATAAAAAAATATCTTGCTGCGATTTTTATTTATTTATTTTATTTTGTGTTTTAGTTATTTATCTATCACTATGAGATTTGATCCTTGAAATTAACCGCTGAGGGATTGACAACCCCTTGTTCGCACTGGGTGCAAGTATTTGTTATTTTGTGTGTAGGTACTGCTAACGAGGTGTTGAGTGGTTCTCCTACTGGATTGATAACCTTGGTTCTTAGCCGAGGAAAATACTTATCTCTACTGTACTACATCATCCTCTCCTCTTCAGGAAATCCCTACGCAGATCAGAAGTAGCAAGAATAATTTCTGGCGTCGTTGCCAGGGAGACATCATCAACATATATCAAGTACCATATCATAAAATTTCGTATCCTTGCATTTACATTAGTTTCCATTTTCCTCTTGTTTTCATCTCCCCCATTTCTAAAACATTTTCACAAAAATACAAAAAATATTTTCTATTTTCCTTTTTGTTTGCTTGTTATCTTTTTTGCGTAGTCATGACGTCTCAAGAAAATACAAAACTGTGTGATTTTTCCAATACTAATAATAATGATTTTATTAGTACTCGCATTGCTTATCCCGCCACTAATGCAGAGTCTTGTGATATTAATGCCGCTTTGCTAAATCTTGTGATGAAAGAACAATTTTTCGATAGTCCTAATGAAGATGTGGCGTCCCATCTTAACACTTTCATCAAAAGATAAAAGATGTGGATAATGATATCGTGAAATTAAAATTATTCTTGTTCTCACTACGAGATCGCGCTAAAACTTATTTTTCATATTTGCCACGAAATAGTATTGATTCTTGGGATAAGTGTAAGGATGCTTTTATTGCCAAGTATTTTTTTCCCGTGAAAATTATTTCTCTTAGAAATGAAATTATGAATTTTAAGCAACTTTATAATGAACATGTTGCCCAATCTTGCGAGAGAATGAAACTGATGAGAATAAATTTCCCTACTCACGGTTTAAGTTTGTGGATGATCATACAATTTTTTATGCAGGATTGAACTTGGTTTCTAGAAATCTTTTAGATTCCCCTGCGGCAGGTACTTTTATGGAAATTACATTATGAGAAGCTACCGAATTTCTTGATAATATTATGGCAAATTATTCACAATGGCATACTGAAAGAACACCTACTAGTAATAAAGTGAATTCTGTTGAAGAAATTAGTACTTTGAGTGATAAAGTAGATGTGCTTATGAAAATGATTGCTACTAAAAATGATTATATTGATACTAATGATGTGCCATTGTCAACTTTGATTGATAAAAATAATGATCCTGTGGATGTGAATTTTGTCTCGTGATTTTTTTTAAAAGTAATGCTTATAGAGGTAAATTTAATCCTAGGCCGTTTCCTAGAAATTCCTCTAATAACTATGGAAATTCCTCTGGTAATTATTATAATAATAAGATGATGCCCTTTGATCTTGAAAGTAATATTAATAATTTATTAGTGCTAAAAAAGTTTTCAACAGTACGATAGAAGAAAAATTGAGTAAACTGGATGATATGTCTTGGAGTATGGATAGAATCATTCATGATGTGGAAAATCTTAAATTTAAAATTTTGGCACCTAAGCTTGATATTAATTAATCAACTAAATATCTTTATGTCTCCACGGATAAAACTAAAGAAAGAACCGCTAGGTTGAGGGCTAAGCGATAATTCTTAGAAAAACGATTCTGCCTGGGATTTATCATAGTAATGATGAAGACATTAAAATGATTGGTGTTTCTCCCATTGAATCTTTGTTTAGTAATATTAAACTTGATGAGAAGGCGACTACAGATGAGTCAACTTAGCTAGAAGGCATCCCCATAATTCGAAGGGTGACAATCTTAATGAATTTGTTTGATAAAAGTGGGTTTGGAGAGGTAAAACTTTAAATAGCGATGTGCCCACTCTTTTGGATCACAAAGATTTTAATTTTGGTAGTTGTTCTTTTATTTAGTGTATTTCTTTGTTTCAATCCATGCTAAATTCACCCAATGCTTACGAGCAAAATAATGCTTTTACTAAACATATCGTAGAAGCGATGATGAAAGTTATAGAAGAATAGCTAGAATTGGAGGTTTCAATACCCAGGAAATTATATGATGAGTGGGAACTTACCATTAAAGTTAATATTAAAAACTGTGGGTGCAATGCTTTATGTGATTTGGGTGCTAGCATTTCCATAATACAAAAAATCTCTATGTGATGTGTTAGGTTTCACCAATATGGATGTACGTTCCCTTAATTTGCACTTAGCAGATTCCACTATTAAGAAACCTTTGGGGAGAATAAATGATGTTCTTATTCTTGCAAATAGGAATTATGTGCCTGTTGATTTAATTTTGCTTGATTTTGATTGTAATTTTTCTTGTCCCATAATACTTGGTAGGCCTTTCCTATGAACCATAGGTGTTGTTATTGATAGGAAAGAAGGGAATAGAAAATTTCATTTCCTATTAAAGAATGGTATGGAAAACTTCCCTAGAAATAAAATTAGGTCACCATATGAATCCATTATGAGAGCTACCTATGGAATTAGTCTCAAAGATGACAACACGTGAAACTTTGCATTACGCCTAGCTAGGGGCGTAAAATGATAACGCTACTTGGGAGGCAACCCAATAGTTATCTCAATTTTCTTGTTTATTTTTCTGGTTTTTGTGTCCACACAATTATGCTACTATTATGATTGTGTTTTTGTGTTTAAATTAGTGTTGTTGTCATTGGGATGACTTGGTGATAGTTGCTTTGATTCTGTGCAAAAATATAAACTTTTTGCATCCAGTAGAAGAATTATTGAGATTTGCTGGAGCATGACAAAATTCTGAATTTTTACGCATGATTTATATACAAATTTCCCACTATATCCTAAATTTTCAGAATTTTTGGAGTTACAGAAGTATGGTGATTGTTCGGATTATTGCATATTGTTCTATTTTTGACAAATTCTGTTTTTGTTGTGTTGTTTGCTTGTTTTGATGAATCTATGGATTGTATCGGGGAGTATAAGCCATCATGAAGTTAGAATACAGTAGGTACAATGCAATAATGAAATATGAATGGGTTTACAATAATACTTAAAGTAGTGATTTGCTTTGTTATAATAACGGATCTCACAAAGGTTTTTGTTGAGTTTTGTGTGGTGAAGTTTTCAAGTTTTTGGTGAGATCACGATAGATGAATAAATAAGGAGTGACAAGAGCCTAAGCTTGGGCATACTCGAGGAACCCCAAGGTAATATTCAAGGACTCCCAAGCATCTAAGATTGATGATGCCCCGGTAGGCATCCCGTCTTTCTTCTACCAACAACTGGTAATTTTACTTGGAGCTATATTTTTATTCATCACATGATATGAGTTTTGCTTGGAGCGTCGTGTATTATATGAGTCTTTGCTTTGTTTGCTTTTTAGTTTGTCACAATCATCTTTGCTAGACACACCTTTTTGAGAGGGACACACATTATTCGTGATTTGTTAGAGTACTCTATGTGCTGCACTTATATGTTTTGAGCTAGGCAGTTGCTCTTGTGCTTCACTTATATCTTTTAGAGCACGGCGGTGGTTACGTTTTAAATAAATAGTTGCACTGTCATGCTTCACTTATATATGTTTTTGAGAGTTTATAATAGGTAATGGAAATTAGTATGGGTTATGAATTTGGTCCTAATATGATAGGTGTTCAAGAGGGACATAATAAAAACTTTCATGTAGATCACTGAATATGATAAGCTTGATTCCTTGCAATAGTTTTGCGATATAAAGGTGGTAATATGCGGGTTGTGCTAGTGAGTAATTGTGGTTTAGTAAGAATGTTGGTGATAAGGTTTGTGATTCCCGTAGCATGCACGTATGGTCTCCCATTATGCTAAGAAGTTGGAGCATGATTTATTATTGATTGTCTTCCTTACGTGTGGCGGTCGGGGACGACCGATGTTCTTTTCCTACCAATCTATTCCCCTAGCGGCATGCATAATAGCACTTTGCTTCGAGGGCTAATAAACTTTTGCAATAAGTATGTGAGTTCTTTATGACTAATGTGAGTCCATGGATTATACGCACTCTCACCTTTCAACAATTTGCTAGCTTCTTCGGTACCGTGCATTGCGCTTGCTCACCTTGAGATGCGGTACAAACTTCGCCGATGCATCCAAACCCCTTGATATGATACACTCTACCACACATAAGCCTCCTTATATCTTCCTCAAGACATCCATCATACCTATCTATTATGGCATTTCCATAGCCATTCCAAGATATATTTCCATGCAATTTCCACCGTTCCGTTTATTATGACACACATGATCATTGTCATATTTCTTTGCATGATCATATAATTGGCATAGTATTTGTGGCTCAGCCACCGTTTTTCTTTTTTATACATGTTACGCTAGATCATCACACATCTCGATACACTGCCGAAGGCATTCATATAGACTCATATTTTGTTGAAGTATCGAGTTGTAATTTTCTTTTGAGTTGTAAGTAAATAAAAGTGTGATGATCATCATATTCATTATTAGAGCATTGTTCCAAGTGAGGAAATAAAAGAGAGAGGCCAAAAAGAGCCCAACACAAAAAATGAGAGAAAAAGAGAGAAGGGGAAATGTTACTATTCTTTACACACTTGTGCTTCAAAGTAGCACCATGTTTTTCATATAGAGAGTCTCCTATGCTTTATTTTCATATAACTAGTGGAAATTTTCATTATAAGAACTTGGCTTGTATATTCCAATGATGGGCTTGCTCAAATGCCCGAGGTCTCCATGAGCAAGCAAGTTGGATGCACACCCACTTAGTTTTATTTTTTAGCTTTCATACACTTATAGCTCTTAGTGCATCCATTGCATGGAAATCCCTACTCATTGCATTGACATCAATTGATGGGCATCTCCATAGCCCTTCGATTAGTCTCGTCAATATGAGACTTCTTCTTTTTTGTCTTCTCCATATAACCTCCAACATCATACTCTATTCCACCTATAGTGCTATATCCATGGCTTGCACTCATGTATTGCGTGACAGTTGAACAAGCTGAAGTGCGTTAAAAAGTATGAACTAATTGCTCGGCTTGTCATCGGGGTTGGGCATGATAAATACTTTGTGTTAAGAAGATGGAGCATGAAAAGACTATATGATTTTGTAGTCATAACTTTCTTTAGCGTTGATATTTTGAAAGACATGATTGTTTGTTTGGATAATAATTTTGTGCCCTTAGTTGTGTCCCCCTCGGCAGGTTTACCCCTAGTTTCCAAAAATAGTCGTTCCTGCCAAACCACTTGATCATCTTATGATTTTGCCCTTTGGCCGTCACTTTAGAAAAATCATAAGAAATTCATACTTAGAAAAATGTGAATAAGATATCAAAATGTTCATAAAAACATCACCTATGTGTGCATGTCATTTGCATTCATGACAAATGTGTTAGGAGGTCCCCATCTCAGATTGAGATCCTATGATCTCAGCTTGAACAGTAAAATCCAAAAAAAAATTGAAAAACAATTATAAAAAAAATTAGCTGGGTAACATTAACCAATGTTTTGAGTTCTTGCCAAGTTTCATAAGGGAATGACATTCGGGGAAGTCGTGGTGAAAAAGACAAAATCGATGCTAAAAAGAAAGCATTTTGGAGTGCTAATTTTGTGTTTTGGCCATGACTTCCATGAATGTCATTCCCTGATGAACCTTGGCAAGCACTCAAAACATTGGCCAATGTTTTCCAGAAAAATTTAAGAACTTTTTGAATTGTTTTTTAATTTTTCTAGATTTTACTGTTCGTGTTAAGATCATATGAGCTCAAACTGAGATGGGGACTTCCCAACACTTTTTTCATGAGTGGAAATCACATGCAAATATAGGTGATGTTTTTCTTAACATTTTGATATCTTACTCACATTTTTCTGAGTTAGTATGAATATTTTATGATTTTTCAGAATTCATGGTCAAACAGTCAAAGGGCAAAAGCATAAGATGAACAAAGTGGTTTGGGTATGAACGAGTGTTTTTGAAAACTAGGGGTAAACCTGCCGAGTGTGACCCAACTAGGGGCATAAAATCAATTACCCCTTGTTTGTTTGTATGCCTTATTATAATTTTTTTATGTCAAACTATAGACTATTGCGTTGTATCGTTCGGATCTTAATATTCATGCCACAAAGAGAAATTACATGATGAACATGATAGGTAGCATTCCACTTCAAAAATTCTGTTTTTATCATTTACGTACTCAAGGACGAGCAGGAATTAAGCCTGGGGATGCTTGATACGTCTCCAACGTATCTATAATTTTTGATTGTTCCATGCTATTATAGTATCAATCTTGGGTTTTTATATGCAATTATATATCATTTTTTGGGACTAATCTATTATCCTAGTGCCTAGTGCCAGTTGCTATTTTTTGCTTGTTTTTGGCTTTTTAGGAAATCAATATCAGACAGAGTCCAAACGGGGAAAATTTTTGGATTAATGTTTTCTAAACCAAAAGACACCATAGAAGGTTCGGGAGAAGACTTAATGAACAACGATGGAGCGACAAACTCGGGAGGTGTGCCCAGGCTTGTGGGCCCGTCATGGCACCTCTTGACCGAATTCCACCTCTATAAATTCTCAAATATTCCCCTGACATCAGAGAGCCACCCGGAATACTTTTTCTGCTGCCGCAAGTTTCTGTTCCATGAGATCCCTTCTGGAGGCCTTCTCCGATAATATGCGGGAGGGGAATCAGTCACGGAGGGGCTCTACATCAACTTGCTACCCTTCGGATGATGTGTGAGTAGTTCACCACAGACCTACTGGTCCATAGCTAGAAGCTACATGGCTTCTTCTCTCTTTGATCTTCAATACAATGTTCTCCTCAATGTTCTTGAAGATCTATTCGATGTAATAACTTTTTGCGTTGTGTTTGTTGGGATCCAATGAATTGTGAGTTTATGATCATATTATCCATGAATATTATTTGAGTTTTCTCAGAAATCTTTTGTGCATGATTGTTATAGCTTTGTATTTCTCCCCGATCTATTGATTTGGTTTGGCTAACTAGATTGATTTTTCTTGCAATGAGAGAGGTGCTCTGTGATGGATTCGATCTTGTGGTGCTCAATCCCAATGACAGAAAGGGGCATGACACATATTTGTATCGTTGCCATTAAGGATAAAAAGATGGGGTTTATTCATGCGTGAGTTTACTTTGTCGACATCAAGTCATCTTGCTTAAGGCATTACTCCGTCCTTAATGAAGTTAATACTCTAGATGCATGCTAGATAGCGGTTGATGTGTGGAGTAATAGTAGTAAATGTAGGCAGGAGTCGGTCTACTTGTCTCGAACGTGATGCCTATATACATGATCATTGCCTTGGATATCGTCATGATTACTTGATTTTCTATTAATTGCCCAACAGTAATTTGTTTACCCACAGTATGCTATTTTCAATAGAGAAGCCTCTAGTGAAGACTATGGCCCCCGGTCTACTTTTTATCATATATTAAAATCAAAAATACTTGCTCTAATTTTTTATTTATTTACTTTAATTTGCATTTTAATTATCTATCTATCACTACGAGATTTGACGATCCTTGCAATTGACCGCCGAGGGATTGAAAATCCCTAGTTTGCATTGGGTGCAAGTATGTGTTATTTTGTGTGTAGGTACTGCTAACGAGGTGTTGCGTGGTTCTCCTACTAGATTGATAACGTTGGTACTAAACTAAGGGAAATACTTATCTCTACTGTACTGCATCATCCTCTCCTCTTCGAGGAAATCCCAATGCAGCTCACAAGTAGCACTGCCCTTCGGGAGCCATGGCAGCCAGGGACCAGAGGAGAAACCATCCTACCATCTAGGGTGAAGCAAAGCACGAAGAAGGAGGGGGCTCTTCCCCTCTCTTTCAGTGGTGCCGGAATGCCGTCGGGGCAATCATCGTGTGACGGTGATCTACTCCAACTACTCCGTCATCTTTCTAAACACCTCCATCACCTTCCCTCATCTATTATCGGTGGTCCACTATCCCTTAACCTGTTGTACCCCCTACTAGAATGGTGCTTTATGCTTCATATTATTATCCAATGATGTGTTGCCATCTTACGGTGTTTGAGTAGATTTTTGTTGTCCTATGGGTACTTGGTGAATTGCTATGATTGGTTTAAATTGCTTGTGGTTATGTTGTTGTCCTTTGGTGCCCATCATATGAGCATGCGTGTGGTTCACACCATAGGGTTAGTTCTATGTTGATAGGAGTATGCATTGGAGGGCAAGAGTGACAGAAGTTTCTTCCTACCATAGAAATTGATTCATACGAGATTGAGGGGGGACAAATATATCTTAATTCTATGGTTGTGTTTTACCTTAATAAACTTTGGTAGTTGCGGATGCTTGCTAATAGTTCCAATCATAAGTGTATAGAATTACAAGTAAGGGATGACATGCTAGCAGTGGCCTCTCCCACATAAATACTTGCTATCGGTCTAGTAACTTAGCCAATTGCACTAGAAAAAAAAGAGACATTCGTGACATTATGGCCCGAATGAAATCTTTTTCTATCATGCGTATGACACTTCTATGAACATAATTGTGACAAAAACACGTATCATCTTAGATGTGGTGGGCTCCTACTTCTATGACAAAAAATCATGATAGAAATTAGGCTTTTCATCCTTGCCGGGCCGATGACGCACTTGCATGACATTCTTTGGCCGTCTATGATGGAAAAAATCATGGTAGAAGCGAGGGTGAGGAAAATATTGGGGAGTTCCCGATTATGGTGGTTGGTCGGGCCGAGCGATGCACTGTTGTTTGCACGTTTCTCCCGTACGCATGTGTGTGTGAGAGGCATATTGGCTAACTGAACTCGAGCGAGGCATTCACTTACTGAACCCGAGCGATTGCACTAGCTACGTCACTGAACCCGAGCGATCGATCCCTTGGCTATTAACTGAACCCAAGTGATTCATTCACTGCTATTGCTAACTGAACTCGAGCGATCGATCGCTGCTGCTGCTTACTGAAGCCGCTCGAGCCCCCATGCGAGACATAGCCAGCTAGTGTTGGGTTGCCTCTTGATGAACAATGGTTGTTGCTACTGCACGGACGATACGTAGAACGAGTCGAGACATGGTGAGTCGAGCTGGTTGGTTGGCTGTTGATGAACAATTCCCGGAGGTGGTTGGATGAATAGGACCCCGTGGTTGCCGCTCGATGAATAGGACCCCGAGGAGGCCACCACACCCCCAGCTGGCTGGGGTTGGATGAACATGACCCCGTGGAGGTTGGATGAATAGTAGCCAATGGAGGCTGGAGGAAGTCGACGGTGCATGAATAGTAGCCCGTGGAGGCTGGAGTGAGGCAGTAGATGGTGAATGAACTGTAGGCCATGGAGTCCCATTTTGTGGTACGCCACACCCGTCCCAATGAACAGGACTCCATTTCGACCATAGGCCCTCGAGCAGAAGTCTGTTTCCTCCGTTTTGCAGTATGTCGCACCCCTTGATCAACAAGACCCTATTTCGACCGTAGGCGGTTGGAGAGAAGTATGTTTCCTCTGTTTTGTGGTACCCAACACCCCTTCCCATGAATAGGATCCCATTTCAACCGTAGCTGGTCAAACAGAAGGCCATTTCCACCATTCTGTAGTATGCCAGACTCTGTTTCGGCTGCTCCGTCCAAGCCGGTTGGCTCCCGTTGAACATGACACATTTTGACCTAGTCGGTTCCCTCCTGATGAACACAATGCTATTTCCTCCGTTCCCACCCAGCCGGTTGGCTGCCGATGAACAGGACGTCGTCGTTGTACGTGTTCGAGACCATGCCCGTATGTACGTATGTATCCGTATTTACTTTCTTGAAGTGTGGTTGTACGTACGTGTACACGATATAGACGAGAGTGCGTGACATCCTACATCGGCAGCTCTACTACGATATGTGCCACTCCTTACTTGGCCACGGTTCATGTTGTAGAAAGACCGATGGACCATTGTGCACATACACATTCACGACCAGACAAATAACGCTACCTATGCTTCAATCTGGTGGGTCCCAGCTGCCAGGGGGTAATGACAGACTTCCTTCCGTGCAAATATGTAGCTAGCGGGTCCCAGCTATTAGGGGGAAATGTTTTATTCGCAAAATGCAGAGGTCGTTCCGCTGGGTTCCCGCTGTCAGGTCGAGGAATCATTAGTTTGCGCATAATAAGGCGACACTTCCTTGCGTGCGGTTGTGGACCCAACAGTCAGCCTCTCCACTTACGGTCCTCTTCTGATGGATGTCATTTGCTGACCACGTTGACCATGCCGTGCTGAGAGCACCAAGGCGGTGGACGACGGCGAGGCCTTGGAAGGGAACGACATGGAGCTGGGGAAGACTCAACAGTTGTTTCCACGTGGAGGGGGGTATGAGTGTTTATTGGTTCGTCTGCCATCACTCGAGAATAGCAGGAGGAGTAGGTGAGTAGAGGGATAGCCAAGCCAGGGATGGAAGTAGGGTGGGACAGTGAGGCCCGCGCGGCAGCACAGCCGACCACAGGAGGTGGTACGACCGGCGTTGTTTGGGTGGCTGGAGCAAGAAGACCAGAGGTTGAAGAAGTCGCGCGGTCGTTAGATTAACATCCTATGATCACTGCAGCTAGAATCATTTATTGATTAAGTAGACAAAGCACCATATACGCGTCAGCTTAGTAGGCCCACAAGTCAGCCTCCAAATCTGGTGGGTCCTAGCTAGCAGGGGAGGGATCATTTTTTTGCATGTAATATGGATGCACTTCCATGTATGCAAAGATATAGCTGGTGGGTCCCAGCTATCAGGGAGATGAAACTTTTTTCATGTAATAAGGAGGCACTTCCTTGCGTGCGAAGATGTTGCTGGTGGGTCAAACCTGTCAGGGGGGAAATCATTTGTTTTCACATAATAAGGAGGCACTTGCTTTGTGTGCGGCCATGGACCATGTGGGTCCGTACTATCAGGCTCTCCACTTACATCCCTCTATCGTTGGTTGTCGTTTGTTGATGCTAGTTCTTGAGCTTGCGTTAGTTTTTCCCTTGAAGAGGAAAGGGTGATGCAGCAAAGTAGAGATAAGTATTTCCCCCAGTTGAGAACCAAGGTATCAATCCAGTTGGAGGAATACACAAGTCTCCAATAATTGCACATGCACAAACAAACAAATACTTGCACCCAACGCGATAAAGGGGTTGTCAAACCCTTCATGGTTACTTGTAAGGATGAGATCTATAGAGATAGATACAAAAGATAAGTAAAAGTACAAAATAAAATAAAAGTAAATAAATTGCAGCAAGGTATTTTTGTGTTTTTGGTTTTGTAGATCTGAAAATAATATGATAAAAGATAGACTCGGGGCCCATAGTTTTCACTAGAGGCTTCTCTCTTGAAAGAAAGCATACGGTGGGTAAAAAAATTACTATTGAGCAATTGATAAAACAGCGCATAGTTATGACGATATCCAAGGCAGTGATCATGTATATAGGCATCATGTCCGAGACAAGTATACCAACTCATGCCTGCATCTACTACTATTACTCCACGCATCGACCGCTATCCAGCATGCATCTAGTGTATTAAGTTAACAAGGATGGAGTGACGCCTTAAGCAAGATGACATGATGTAGAGGGATATATCCAATCAGTGAACAAACCCCATTTTTATCCTTAATGTCAACAATACAAATATGTGTCATGTCCCTTTCTGTTACTGGGATTGAGAACCGCAAGATTGAACCCATTACAAAGCACCTCTCCCATTGCAACAAAAATCATTCTAGTTGGCCAAACCAAATCAATAGGTCGGTAAATCATGCATAAAAGAGTTCAGAGAAGACTCAAATAATATTCATAGATAATCTGATCATAAACCCATGATTCATCGGATCTCAACAAACGCACGGCAAAACAAGATTACATGGAATATATCTCCAAGAACATCGAGGAGAACATTGTATTAAAGATCAAAGAGAGAGAAGAAGCCATCTAGCTATTAGCTATGGACCCGTAGGTCTGTGGTAAACTACTCACACATCATCGGAAGGGCAACAAGGTTGACGTAGAAGCCCACCGTGATTGAATCCCCCCCCCCGGCAGAGTACCGGAAAAGGTCCCTAGATGGGGTCTCACAAGGAAAGAAGCTTGCGGTGGTGGAAGAGTATTTTTGGTGTGCTCTCTGGTCTATGGGGAATATTTGGGTATTTATAGAATAAAAATTAGGGTTGGAAGTGCCACGGGGGGGGCAAGCTTGGGGGCGCACCCTTCGAGCTTGTGGGCACCTCGTGGCTCTTCTGGCCTCCTCCCGAAGCTTCCTGGGTGTCTTCTGGTCCAAGAAATATTATCAAAAAGTTTCATTCCATTTGGACTCCGTTTGGTATTGAGTTTCCGTAAAGACAAAAACAAGGAAAAAACAACAACTTGCACTAGGCACTAGGTTAATAAGTTAGTCCCAAAAAATTATATAAAGTAGCATAATAATGCATATAAAACATCCAAGATGGATAATATAATAGCATGGAAAAATAAAAAATTCTAGATACATTGGAGACGTTCAAGCATCCCCAAGCTTAATTCTTGCTCGTCCTCGAGTAAGTACATTATGAAAACATATTTTTTGATGTGGACTTCTACCTAACATGTTTATCATGTAATCTTTCTTTATGTGGCATGAGTATTCACATCCATAAGATTCAAAACAAAAGTTTAATATTGACATAAAAACAATAATACTTCAAGCATACTAGAAAGCAATCATGTCTTTGGAAAATATCATGGCTAGAGAAAGTTATCTCTACAAAATCATATAGTCCTGTCATACTCCATCTTCTTAACACAAAGTGTTTATCATGCACAACCTCAGTGCCAGCCAAGCAATTGGTTCATACTTTTTAACGCGCTTCAGCTTTTTCAACTCTCATGCAATACATGAGCGTGAGCCATGGATATAGCACTATGGGTGGAATGGAATAATGTTGGAGGTTGTGTGGAGAACACAAAAAGGAAGAAAGTGTCACATTGACGAGTCTAATCAACAGGCTATAGAGATGCCCATCAATTGATATCAATGTAAGGAGTAGGGATTGCCATGCAACAGGTGCACTAGAGCTATAAGTGTATGTGTTGTGGCAGTACACGATCACCTATGGGGCCATCGGCCCCTTAGGGTTCGACAAGAGGGAAGGGCACATTGCACAAAGAGCAGAGGCCATAGAACAGCACGATAGTGGTGACACTGATAGTTTTTACCAAAGTTTAGGCCGTCGTGAGGCGTAAAACCCTAATCCTGCTTTGGTGGATTGATTAGAGGACTGTGGTGGAGACGCAATGCTCAAACCCGATAAGGTCGCCTTGGGGATAGAGCAGCTACGTGCGTATGAGTGTATGAGGGTCTGAATCCTTTCTAAGGTTTCCATGGCTCTCCTTTTATAGGTCAAGGGGTTACCACAATGGCAAAACAGTCATTATCCAGTGGTTAGATAGCCAACAATGCTATCATATCGAACTCTGCAGACAAGACAAGGTGCATTAAATGCACCTCTAGGCGTCACGTCGTGGATGTAGCCCGACAGACTTTACCATGCCATTTTAATTGTCTCACGCCTGCCTGCTTGACAAGCCTCTAGACGGGTGTCATATGGAGATAATCTTCCTTCCAAATGGTTGCCACGTGCCAAATGACAGCTAATAACCCACAAGTTTAGGGGATCAATTGTAGCCTCTTTCGATAAGTAAGAGTGTCGAACCCAACGAGGAGCTAAAGGTAGAACAAATATTCCCTCAAGTTCTATTAACCACCGATACAACTCTACACACGCTTCAAGTTCGCTTTACCTAGAACAAGTTTGAAACTAGAAGTACTTTGTAAGTGTGATAGGATAGGTTTGCAAGAATATAAAGAGCGCTTAAATGTAAACTAGGGGCTGTTTATATAAAGAAGTAATAAAGTTAGTATAGCGAGTGTGGAAAAGTGGTGGTAGGAGTTTTGAAATTGTCCCTAGGAAATTGACTACTTTACTAGACCGATAACAAGTTTTATGTGGGAGAGGCCACTGCTAGCATGTCATCCCTGACTTGGAATTCTATGCACTTATGATTGGAACTATTAGCAAGCATCCAAAACTACTAATGTTCATTAAGGTAAAACCCAACCATATCATTAAGATATATTGGCCCCCCTTCAATCCCGTATGCATCAATTTCTATGCTAGGTTGAAGCTTCTGTCACTCTTGCCCTCCAATACATAGTCCTATCAACATACAACTAACCCTATGGTGTGATCCATGCGCGCGCTCATATGATGGGCACCAAAGGACATCAACATAACCACAAGAAAATTAAACCAATCATAGCAATTCACCAATTACCGATAGGACAACGAAAATCTACTCATACATCATAGGATGGTAACACATCATTGGATAATAATATGAAGCATAAACCACCATGTTCAAGTAGAGGGTACAGCGGGTTGCAGGAGAGTGGACCGTTGTAGATAGATGGGGGAAGGTGATGGAGATGTTTGTGAAGATGACAGAGGTGTTGGTGTAGATCGCGGTGATGATGATGGCCCTGGCGGCGTTCCGGCGCCACCGGAAGAGAGGGGGAGAGAGCCCCCCTTCTTCTTCTTCTTCTTCTTCCTTGACCTCCTCCCTAGATGGGAGAAGGGTTTCCCCTCTGGTCCGTGGTCTCTATGGCGTGGGAGGGGCGAGAGCCCCTCCGAGATTGGATCTGTCTCTCTGTTTCTGCATTCCCTGATTCTGCCCTTTCACCGTTTCTTATATTTTCGGAGATCCATAACTCTGATTGGATTGAAACTTTCAACACGATTTGTTTCCGGATATTAGCTTTCTTGCAGCGAGAGAAGGGCAACAACCGCCTTATGGGGTGTCCACAAGGGTCAGGGGCGCGCCCACCCTCCTGGGGCGTGCCCCCTGCCTCATGGGCCCCTCGAGCATCGTCTCGCATTAATTCTACTTCCCAAAATTCATAAATATTCCAAAAATAATCTCCGTCCGTTTTTATCCCGTTTGGACTCCGTTTGATATGGATTTTCTGCGGAACAAAAAACATGCGACAAAAAGGACCTGGCACTGGCACGGGATCAATATGTTAGTCCCAAAAATAGTATAAAAAGTTGCCAAAAGTATATGAAAGTTGTAGAATATTGGCATGGAATAGTAAAAAATTATAGATACGACGGAGATGTATCAACAACCACTTAGCTATCTGGGGGCTCAACACCGCACCGATGGATGACTTGCATTGTGGTGCGGTGGAGCAGTGGAGTCTTGGCAGGGATGCAGGCCGCCATTGGCCTGGGCAAGGCCTGCTGGGGAGGTCTTGGCATTTGTCTTCGGGGTGGCCTCGACCTTACCGGGCTCTCCTGCCCAGTAAGGGAGGCTTTCCCTTAGCGACATCTCCTTCTATTGGCTTGTCTTAGTCTTCTTGATCCGACCCTGATTCTTCAAAGAGCTACTTCTCAGGCTTGGTTCTTGTCTTGAATGCTTGGTGAAGCTCATTCCCTTGCAATCGTGCAAGTGTACAGTCCGGGCAACATACAAAAAATTTGTTACACCGACAGGAGCCCCCGGGCCTGGTCCTAACGTGCCGCTGAGCATCGTTGGGTCAGGCCCTATCAAGTACACATGCATGGGATTCACGATGATATCTTCTTTTCTCTTGATATTTTCTTTTCTTCTTCATTAACCTATGCTCGTGTCAGTTCCCGGTTTCCCCGTGCATCGTGCGATGCCAAACATGGTGGGCCATCTTGTTATGGCTTGTGAATGACTTTATCTCATGGGGCGGTAAGTGCCATTTCACTCATCCCACTACGTCTGCCCCTTCCGCCATGTACACTGCATGCGCCGCGCGGTGTAGGTAACAGATGCACATGGTGCAGGGAAGAGCGCTATGATAGGAACCTAAATCTTCCGGATTCGCGCAGAAGGGCGGTCGATGGGCTTGGCCACCATCCGCAGCTTAGATGGATTGGATTTGAAGGAGCCCTTGGGAGTGGGTGGAGAACCAGCCCCCGGCCCCGGCTCGCCTATAAAAGGGAGCACTAGGGGGAGCAGAGGCATTCATCCACGCATGTATCCCCTCTTCTTCCTTGCCTCCTTGTTCGTCACACCCAAGGAGAGAGACTAGGGTCAGAACTTGGGCCTTAGATCGGGAGTGATGCCTCCGAAACGGGCGAAGACGACAAAGGCGGGGGGGCGTGCCGCCAGGTCGCAGTACGATGGCACCGACGCGTCTGTCTTGTACTACCTGCCAGCTGCCCCATCTTCCGGCTCTTTGCCACCCTACCCGGCACCATCATCACCAGCCTCTTCCTGCGCGGCTTGTCAGGGGGATTGCTCTCTTGGTGCCTTCGCCTCCTCTAGCAGTCTTCCGGCTTGTCCTGGTGGTGGTGACCAGGGCACCGCTGAGCTGCTCTCTCTGTCTCCCTCCGTCGCAGCCTAGCCACTCCCGATCTTGTCAGGTTGCTTCTGGTAGGCCTAAACGGGGTCGGGATGGGCTTCTACCCAGGTGCTCCTTTCGCCCTCTTCACCTCCCCTAAGAGGAGAGGGACGATAAAGGGGCACTTATATTTTTTCAATCTAAAATATGTAGGCACTTGCCAAACTTTACTTTCAAATATGTAATCTCTTCAATCAATGTTTGCACTCTGTAAGCTCTATACTTGTTTACACGCACATTAATGAAAAAAGACGATCTCGCCGGGCACTTGTGCATGTATTACATCCATGTAGAGGTGGAATGTCTCTATACTTTTAAGTAGACAAGTGTTCTCTGGCAAACTATCCTGTCGGTGCCTTCCGTTTGTTGCCGCGGGGCTTGGCCTGCCGGGCTCAAAACAATAGAAGGGGACCAGCCCCTCATCGAACCTTCTACATCAAAAACCACTACAACCATACTGACCAAAGCTACGCTCGAGTCAAGGGATGAGAGCACAAATGCTTCGAAGGCAACGAGGTTTTTCTATGCACAAGTTTTCTTCTTACAGAGACATGTATGGATAAAAAAGGAACTTATCAGCTTGGCTTGTCGGGGGTCGATATGTAGGCATGTTTCTATTTCTTCTTTTGAAGATTGAGTCCGCGGCAAGAGTCATGTAGTTAGTGCAGAGGGAAACAAAGCAATCATATGACCTCACCTACATGCTTATAGCAAGTAGCAACATATGACCTCATCTACATGATCATGACATGTTTATGCAAAGCTATGCATGCATGCAAGTTTTTTGGGGCCCCAGCGCTTCGTTTTATTGTCTATGCTCAGGGTCTGCGCTTGGCTTTGTACAAAGGGTTACATGCACATCGACAAGGCTTGTACAAAAGGGTGGCTGCTGGGCAGGGCCCAACAGCCACACCTTACGGGTAGAACTTACGAAGATGCTCAATGTTCCATGAGTTTTGCAATTTAATGCCATCTCCAGTCTCCAGACAGACTGCACGGGTATGGTGACTCGTACTACCTGGTAATGGCCTTCCCACTTCGGCTTCAACTTGTTTGCACCCTTGGCAGACTGAACACGCCTAAGGACAAGGTCGCCTTCCTCAAGGCTTCGGGCATGAACCCTGTGGACGTGATAGCAACGCAGGGCTTGCTAGTAGTGTGTAGCACGCGTAGCAGCCCGGAGACGGTTCTCCTCAAGTAGCATGACATGCCGGTGCCGCTCTTGCTCTACTTCATTGTAGGCAAATTCTCAAGGTGACCCGTATATGAGTTCCGTGGGGATCACTGCTTTTGGCCCATAGACAAGGGAGAAGGGAGTCTGGCCGGTAGCTCAATTTGGTGTCGTACGAAGGGACCAAAGAACCACCGACAACTCGTCAATCCAGCGCCTGCCGCACTTCAGCAGCTTGTTAAAAGTTCTTGTCTTGAGTCCTTGTAGCACTTCAGCGTTCATCCTCTCAGCTTGTCCATTGCTCCTGGGATGAGCAACAGTGGCGAATGAAACCTTGCTTCCGAGGGTTTGAATGTGTTTCATGAACGTGCGGCTTGTGAATTTTGTGCCATTGTCAGTGACGACTCTGGCGGGTACCCCGAAGCTGCACACCAATCCCTCCAAGAACTTGATAGCTGATTGTGCGGTCACCTTTCTTATGGGCTCCACTTCTGGCCACTTTGTAAGCTTGTCGATTGCCACATACAAGAATTCAAAGCCCCGGGTTCCACGGGGGAAGGGGCCCAAGATGTCGAGCCCCCCAGACGGAAAATGTCCATGACAAAGGGATCATCTGGAGAGCTTGAGCAGGCTGATGAATATACCTGGAGTGGAACTGGCAGGCTTCACATCTGGTGACTATCTCAATTGCATCTTGGAGGGCCGTGGGCCAATAGAAACCTTGTCGAAAGCTTCTCCAACCAAGGCCCTTGATCCAATATGGGAGCCGCACACTCCCTTGCGTATCTCTACCAACAGTTCCTTCCCCTCTTCCTGGCAAATGTACCTCAATTTCACACCATTGGGCCTTCTTCTGTACAGCGTGTTATCGACAAATTGATACATACTGGCCTACCGGACTACACTTTCAGCTTCTTCATGCTCTTCGGAAAGTTCTCCCATTTGGAGGTAATGGACTATGTGTCGCGCCCAAGTTGGAGCTTGAGGCTCGACAACAAGGATCCATGGCACCTCCTCGTTCGGCAGGAGGGGGCTGCTCAACAAATGAAGTGGAGTTGTTACCGGCAACTTCTCTGTCGGGGGCTTCGGAAAGCACTGCCGGGAGAGGTCTGTTGGAGTCCAGTTTCCTCCTCGAGGATAGAGTAGCAACGCGCATATGAGTTTACAAGGGTCCAAATCCTTTCTAAGGTTACCATGTCCCTCCTTTTATAGGTCAAGGGGTTTCTACAATGGGAAAATAGTCATTATCTAGTGATTAGATAGCCAACAATGCTATCATACCTAACTCTAAAGACAGGACAAGGTGTATTAAATGCACCACTAGGTGTCACATCATGGATGTAGCCCGACAAGCTTTACCGCGTCATTTTAATCGTGTCACGCCTGTTTACTTGACACGCCTCTGGATGGGTGTCATATGGAGATAATCTTCCTTCCAAATGGCTGCCACGTGCCAAATGACAGCCACGTAGCTATCTGGGGGCTCAACACCGCACCGATGGATAACTTGCGTTGTGATGCGGTGGAGCAGTGGAGTCTTGGTGGGGATGCATGCCGCGAGTGGACCTGGCAAGGCCTGTTGGGGAGGTCTTGGGATTTGTCTTCGGGGTGGCCTTGACCTGACTGGGCTCTCCTGCCCGGTAAGGGAGGCTTTCCCTTAGCGACATCTCATTGTCTTGGCTTGTCTTGGTCTTCTTGATCCGCCCCTTGATTCTTCAAAGAGCTACTTCTCAGGCTTGGTTCTTGTCTTGGAAGCTTGGTGAAGCTTGTTCCCATGCAATCGTGCCTATGTACAGTCCAGGCAACATACACAAAGGTTTGTTGCACCGATAGTATGACAGCTGAAAAGAAAACTAAGTGGGTGTGCGTCGAACTTGCTTGCTCACGAACACCCCTAGCATTTGAGGAAGCCCATCATTGGAATATACAAGCCAAGTTCTATAATGAAAAAATCCCACTAGTAATATATGAAAGTGAAAGAATAGGAGACTCTCTATCATGAAGAACATGGTGCTACTTTGAAGCACTAGTGTGGAAAAGGATTGTAACAATGTCCCTTCTCTCTTTTTCTCTCGTTTTTATTTTTTCTTTGTCTTTTTATTTGTTGGGCACTTCGGCCTCTTTTTTTCTTGGGCTCATTTGGCCTCTCTTTTTTCATCCGGAGTCTCATTCCGACTTGTAGGGGAATCATAGTCTCCATCATCCTTTCCTCACTTGGGACAATGTTCTAATAATGAAAATTATCACAATTTTATTTACTTACAACTCAAGAGTTACAACTCGAAAATATGACTCTATATGAATGCCTCCAGCGGTGTACCTGTCGGCGTTCTGGGAACGAGGGTCCCCAGACTTGCCTGCCTGCAGCCTGCGGCGTGGCTCAAGGGGCGGCCCAGCATGGCCCATCTTCATCAGCACGAGCTCAAGACCCTCGCGAGGGGCCAAGCCTCGCGGGGCGGACGACAGGAGGCTTCCTCAGGCACGGCCTCGTCAGGCTGGCTCGCGAGGAGGCAGAGAGATCAAGGCAGGGTACCTCACGAGGTGACCATGACGCAAGCCATGACGACCAAGGGCGCCAGGCAGGTGCCAACCCGCGCAGTGTCCTTCTTTCCTCTTTGGTTCAAAGGGGGCAAGCGCAGGCGAGAGCATCAAGCAAAGGCATCCATTTCGGTGCAACAAGACCAAGACCATCGCAACGGCAGGAAGGAAGTCATCGTGGAGCCCAGGAAGGCGTCATCGCCAGAGCCTTTGGCAGGCGAGGACCAACTTTAGTCAGGATAAGTGTACCAGATGTTCCCCTTCAAAATGGCCAGTTGTTGGTGCCCTTCCCGCTCAATATTTGGGAAGAGGCCCAGGGCCTTTGCCTATAAATAGGACTAGCCACCCACCAGGTAGAGGCATCTAGAAATCCATCCAGAGGGTGACTGAACTCCCCAAGTAGTTCATCGCACCAGCCAAGAACAGACCCTCGCGAGGCTGTCCTTCCTTGTACTATTCATCATCAGCCCAAGAGGCAAACCACCACACCACACACTGGAGTAGGGTATTACACCACAATGGTGGCCTGAACCAGTATAAACTCCGTGTCTCTTGTGTTGTTCCTTTGATTGCCTAGATCATAGCAAGGCGGTGAGGTGCAGGTAGGCACAGGGCGAAATCTCCGCGCACACCCCAGTGTTCGAATCTAGAGGGTCTGCCGGAACCCGAAATCCGACATTTGGCGCGCCAGGTAGGTGTGCGCCTGAGCTTCTCCTTCCGCCGACCTGCTCTCCGCCGACACCACAACTCGCCCTACGATGAGCGGTGCGCCGTCCGCTCCGGTCGTTAGCACTAGCGCGGGGGCCGGGGGGCTCCAAGCCTTGGTCCCGGCCTTGCGCAGGTGCGGCGGCCGGACAAGTTACCGGCGGCTTCCATGGCCCCTTGGTAAGAGTTGTGCAACCTCTTCCTTGCCAGGCGCTCTGCGCCAATGCCCCCGGTCGTCGCGGCCCTCCTGGGCGGCTCGCAGGTGCCACCTTCGGGCCGCCACGTCAAGCCATTCGTCCGCCAGGTCGGTGCCGCTTCCATGCGGTAGGGGGCTCCCTCAGGTCGGTCGGCGCCCAAGGCTGATCTGGCCTTCATCTCAAAGGACCACCCCTCCAATTCAGCCTGCTCGGGCGCGCTCTCGATGCTGTGCACTCCCACCATCTGCCAGGTGGCCGTCACCAGGACTCTCATCAACGGCGGCTCGGGCCTTAGCGTGCTCTCGATTGATGCCTTCAGCCTCGTCCACATACCACCGGAGCGACTTCGGCCCAGCCGGCCCTTCTTGGGTGTCGGGGGCGGGTCCTCCAGCTCCCTGGGGCAGATCCGTCTCCCGGTAACCTTCGGCACCTACGACAACTTCCGCACGGAGCTAATCGACTTCGACATCACCCCCATCGGCCTCCCATACAACGCCATCCTAGGCTACCCGGCGCTGGCCCGGTTCATGGCTGCGACTCACCCGGCGTACAACCTCATGAAAATGCCCGGGAGCAGTGGCGTCCTCACCATGTGCGGAGACACCGGGGATGTGTTGCAAGTGCTCAAGCTCGCCTTCAAGACGGCGGCGACGGTGCAGCCTTTCGACTCGGACGCCCCTGAGCCCAAGGGGGCTGCGCCGGCCAAGAAGAAGCAGTTGTTCACCCAAGACAAGGCAGAAACCAAGCAGATGCTGGTTGACGAGGACGGATCCACTGACGCCACCTTCACCATAGGCGCCAACCTCGAGCCCGAGTAGGAGGAGGCCCTGGTCAAGTTCCTGCGCGCGAACAAGAAGGTATTCGCATGGGAGCCCGATCAGCTGGCGGGGATCCCAAGGGGCGTAATCGAGCACCACCTCAATGTGTGCCCCAATGTCCGACCCGTGAAGCAGAAGGCAAGACGGCAGTCCACGGAAAAGCAGGCTTTCATTGTCCAAGAGACCCGTAAATTGGAAGCTGCAGGGGTCATTCGCGAGGTCCGATACCCGGATTGGTTGGCCAACCCAGTCATTGTGCCGAAGAAAGGGGGGAAGGAACGTATGTGTGTCGACTTCACCAATCTCAACAAAGCTTGCCCGCAAGATCCGTTTCCGCTCCCCGCATCGATCAGATCGTCGACTCCACCGCCAAGTGCGACCTGTTGTGTTTCTTGGATGCCTTCTCTGGGTATCACCAGATCAAGATGGCGGTAGAAGATGTGGAAAAACGGCCTTTCTAACCCCGTGTGGGGTGTATTGCTACACGTGCATGCCGTTCGGGTTGCGCAATGCAGGGGTGACCTTCCAGCGGCTGATGCACATCGCCTTGGGCCCACAGATCGGGAAGAACGTTGAGGCTTACGTCGATGATATTGTGGTGAAGTCTCGCGAGGCCAAGACCCTGATACAAGACCTGGAGGAAACCTTTGCGAGCCTCAACACCGTGAGCCTGCGGCTCAACCCATAGAAGTGCGTGTTTGGGGTCCCCTCAGGTAAGCTCTTGGGCTTCCTCGTGTCCCACCGGGGCATCAAGGCTAACCCGGAAAAGGTCAAGGCGGTCGAGGACATGAGCCCGCCAAAGACCCTCAGAGAAATGCAAAAGCTCACGGGGCGCGTGACAGCACTGGGACGCTTCATCTCCAAGCTGAGGGAGCGAGCGCTGCCTTTCTTCCAGCTGATGAAGAAAAAGGGACCCTTTGAATGGACTGAAGAGGCAGACAATGCGTTCCAAGACCTCAAGAGGTACCTAACCAGCCCTCCGGTAATGGTGGCCTCGCGCCCTTAGGAGCCCCTGGTGCTTTACCTTGCAGCCACTCCCTACTCCGCTAGCGCAGCCCTGGTGGCGGTTAGGGAGGAGCGTCGGAACAAAGCCACGGCATCCGCCCGGGTCGGGGCGAAGCATGAACAAGAAAGACCCACAAAGACCACCGCCACAGCCGAGAAGGATCAGCCGTCGCTGGGGAACACACTCGAGATAGTGGGAACCCCTCCCCCTAGCGACCAGCCGCTGGGGGCTCCCCTGTCTCAGGAGGCGCCACGGTCTCCGGAGGGCGCCATCGACACCAGCACTCCCAACCTCCTTGAACATCCTTTGTACTTCGTTAGCACAGTGTTGCGGTACGTAAGGGCGCGGTACCCCATGCCTCAGAAGCTTCTTCTCGCGCTATTGGTGGCCTCGCGCAAGCTGCGCCATTATTTTTAGGGCCACCCCATCAAGGTTGTCTTAGCGCACCCTTTGGAAAGGGTGCTCGGGAGCCCCAACTCAGCTGGAAGAGTCGCTAAGTGGAACATTGAACTGCAAGCGTTTCAGCTCGAATTCAGCACAACTAGAGTCATCAAGGGGGCCGCCTTGGCAGATTTTGTAGCAGAGTGGACGGAGGCGCCGGGCCTAAAGGCTGATGAGGATCGATCCCTCTCCCCGGGAAGCGAGGCACCGGACGGTTGGGTCATGTACTTCGACGGGGCGTTCTCCAGGCACGGTGTGGGGGCTGATGTGATGCTTATATCTCCTACCCAAGACAAGCTCTACTACGCCGTGCAGCTCTGTTTCCAGCACGGAGAAAAGGTCTCCAACAACGTAGCAGAATATGAAGGCTTGATAGCAGGCCTGAAGGCCGCGGCACCCTCGGAGTAAAGCGTCTTACCATCAAAGGTGATTCACAACTCCTCGTCAACTTCTCCAACAAAGTATACGAGCCAAGGGATGAGCACATGGAAGCCTACCTTGCGGAGGTCCGCAGGATGGAGAAGCAGTTCTGGGGGCTGGAGTTACAGCACGTGCCCCGTGGCACCAATCAGGAGGCCGACGACATCGCCAAACGAGCATCCAGGCGACTGCCTCAGGAGCCTGGCGTCTTTGAAGAGCGGCTCTACAAGCCCTCGGCCACGCCATCACTGTCAAGCGCGGTGTAGCCTTGGGAGGAGCTCCCCCAACCGCCAGCCTCGGGAGCCCCGGTCTGTGGCTCGGTCTCAGGGACGCTTCTACTCCTGACAATGGAGCCTCAGGAGGGTTGCTGGATCACGGAGCTCCGGAGCTATCTGACACAAGGGATCTTGCCAGAGAAGGAGGAGGAAGCGGAGCGCGTGGCGCGGCAGGCCACAGCATACTGCAACAGGGATAGAGAGCTCTACCGAAGGCGACCGAATGATGTGTCCCTGCGCTGCATCTCCAGGGAGCAAGGGAAGGAACTGCTGGCGGATATACACGATGGAGACTGTGGGCATCATTCATCGTCGCGGACCCTCGTTGGCAAGGCATTCCGCAGTGGATTCTATTGTCCCACTGCGCTCAATGATGTCATCGAACTAGTGAAGGCTTGCGAGGCCTGCCAGTTCCACGCCAAGCAGATCCATCAGCCGGCTGGAGGTCTACAAACTATACCCCTCTCATGGCCATTCGCAGTCTGGGGGCTGGACATCCTGGGCCCATTTCCTCGGGCGCCAGGGGGCTATCTCTACCTCTACGTCGTCGTGGACAAGTTCACTAAGTGGGTTGAAGTGGAAGCCGTCCGCACCATCCCCGCGGGGTCTGCGGTCAAGTTCATCAAGGGCATCGTGAGCCGGTTCGGGGTGCCGAACCGGATCATCACCGACAATGGTTCGCAATCCACCAGTAATCTCTTCAAAACATACTGTGCTAACCTTGGAACGCAGATATGTTACGCTTCAGTGGCGCATCCCCGGAGCAACGGTCAGGCCGAGCGGGCCAACACGAAGGTCCTGAGGGGCCTCAAGACCAGGACGTTCAAGAAGAAGTTGGAGGCCTGCGGCCGAGGTTGGTACGACGAGCTTCAGTCTGTGTTGTGGTCCATCCGCATGTCCGCGACCAAGCCAACTGGCGAGACCCCATTCTTCCTGGTCTATGGAGCTGAAGCGGTCCTCCCTCACGAGGTCAGACGTTGTTCCGCGCGTGTCCTGGCGTTGGACGAGGCGCAGCAGGACGCCATGCGGGGGATGGACCTCGTGCTGGGGGAGGAGCGTCGCCGGGAAGCTGCGCTCCGAGCAGCAAGATACCAACAAGCGCTGCGGTGATACCACTGCCGCAACATCCGCCCCAGGACACTCGAGGTAGGAGACCTCGTGCTCAGGCGGGTCCTCTCCAGGGAGGGACTGCATAAGCTCTCTCCCATGTGGGAGGGCCCGTTCAAGGTTGTTCATGTTTCCAGGCCCGGCTCCGCGCGCTTGGAGACTCGGGACGGGGTGCCCATCCAGAACGCGTGGAACATCCAGCACCTCCGGAGATTTTACCCTTGAAAAGGCACAGAGCCTGTGAAGAAGGCGAACGCCTGTGAAGCTGTTGCGTTTTGGAAAAGGCCCAGAGCCTGTGAAGAAGGCGAACGCATGTGAAGCTGTTGCATTTTGGACAAGGCCCAGAGCCTGTGAAGAAGGCGAATGCCTATGAAGCTGTTGCGTTTTGGAAAAGGCCCAGAGCCTGTGAAGAAGGTGAACGCCTGTGAAGCTGTTGCGTTTTGGAAAAGGCCCAGAGCATGTGAAGAAGGCGAGCACCTGTGAAGCTGTTGCATTTAGGAAAAGGCCTAGAGCCTGTGAAGAAGGCGAACGCCTGTGAAGTCTATCCTCACGAGAAAGGCCCGGAGCCTGTGAAGAAGGCCAATGCCTGTGAAGCTCGCTGCCTGTGACACTCTCACGTAATAATGAGTGGGGTTGTACACGCCCCGGAGTCTCAGGAGCGCCGGTCTCAGGCCCTGGGGCTCCCTCCCACGCCCAGTGGCAGCACTTAGCTCTGCGCTGGTGAGAAGATGTCGAAGACTAGATTAGGTGCCGGAGCGGCTTTTCTCATTTGCTTTCTGCAGTTGGCTGTTCATTCCCATTCGAGGTTTTGCTGAAGTTGTTGTCGTCTTTGGTTTGTGACTCTTCGCCTTTTTCGCTCTCCTGCCCCGATTTCTCTCGCGCAAGTCTCGCGAGGGGGCACCGCGGGCACCCTCGCGAGTGTTTTCTTCCCTTGTCGTTCGAGGCTACCCAACCCGGGTCCACTACAGGAGCACCCCTCCAGTCCGTGCCCCACGGGCATCGCGACATGAACACAGGGCCTGGGTCGATCGCCTCCACGGCTAAGGCCGGGAACTACCTCTCCAGACTAACCCCTGCAGGACATGGAACGTTCGACAAAGCCTCGGCCTCTAGAAGCAAGGGTCGCGACAAGCCCTCCCCCTGAGCTAAGTAATTCCTGCACACTAGCGTACGGCATGAGGGCACAATACCAGAATAGCAGAAGTAGTACAATAATTAAACAACAATATTCCAAGCACACCCTCGCAGGGCCCTACACTACTGTCTTTTTGCGCAGGGAAAGGGAAAACAAATCAGGCGTGACTCGCCCGACATCCGCTCGCGAGGGAGACTCGAACCGCCTCCGGAGCTCAGGAGGACTCCGTCTCGCGCTTCACTGAGACGCGACGGCGGGCAGACCCGCTACCTCCCTCCAGGTGAGCGCGGCGGCGCGGAGGCTGTTCGCGGCCACCGCTGGAGGAACCGCTGCTCGAAGAAGAGCCGTCTAAGCTCGATGAACCTCGACCGCCACCGGCCGGACGCGCGCTGTCATCTTCATCTTCGCCGGGGCTGGACCCACGACCGCGGTCGTCGCTCTCGAGGCAACACCTAGCGCGGCGACCATCTTCCCCGAACACCCTCACGTAGAGGGTGGCATCACCGTCGAACTTGAAGTGCAGGGTGCACCGCCGGATCAGACCACGCGCGCGGGCAAACGTTTGCCAGCCGCGGGTCAGGGCCAAGCTCCCGGCCGAGGAGACCTCCAGCGAAGCCCAGGAGGCTCGGCCGTAGCAACCGTCCGCCTAGAGCCAGAGGCCGCCCGGGGCCCCAGCCGGAAGCTCACCTAGGAGGAAGCGGGGAAGTTGGAGCCGGGTGCTGGCCGGCTCCGCCGCCCACACAACAAACTCCGGCAGTACCTCTGCCGAGTGGGAGCGCGGCCTAGGGGGTCGCGCGGCCACGACGCGTCCCCCAGCGGCGGCCGGCCGCCCTTCACCATGCGGAAGATCGCCTCCGCGACCGCGGGGAGCCACCATGGGAGTTGCAGGGTGTTTGCGGGGACGGCCTCGACCGCGCTTGGGTGGAGGAGAGTCAAGTTCCGCCTGGTGGGCCTTACCTTTCTTCGCGGCCGAGAACCTTTTTGGCGGAGCCATGAAGGAAAAGGAGAAGCAAGAAGTGATGGATCGGAAGGGCAGGCGCCGCCCCGTACTTATAGCTGGAGGAGGCCAACCGCCTGCCTCCACGACCATAGGTAATCATGACCCGCTTTGCATGCAGGGACCTGATGGTTCGCACAGTTGCCAAGGCATCATGGGGGAGCGTGGCCGCCCACGTCCAATCAACCGCCACGCGGCACCCGAGGCCGCATGCTGTTAGGGCCCGCAGCGCTTCGCACTTGCCCCTTCGCCTTTCTGCTCAGCCAAGTCCGAGCGCGCCTTGGTCCCGGGGGCTACTGTCGGCATTCTGGGAATGGGGGTCCCCAGACTTGCCTGCCTGCAGCCTGCGGCGTGGCTCAAGGGGCGGCCCAGCATGGCCCATCTTCATCAGCACAAGCTCAAGACCCTCGCGAGGGGCCAAGCCTCGCGGGGCGGACGACAGGAGGCTTCCTCAGGCACGGCCTCATCAGGCTGGCTCGTGAGGAGGCGGAGAGATCAAGGCAGGGTACCTCACGAGGTGCCCATGACGCAAGCCATGACGACCAAGGGCGCCAGGCAGGCGCCAGCCCGCGCAGTGTCCTTCTTTCCTCTTTGGTGCAAAGGGGGCAAGCGTAGGCGAGAGCATCAAGCAAAGGCATCCATTTCGGTGCAACAAGACCAAGACCGTCGCAAAGGCAGGAAGGAAAGTCATCGTGGAGCCCAGGAAGGTGTCATCGCCAGAGCCTTTGGTAGGCGAGGACCAACTTTAGTCAGGATAAGTGTACTAGATGTTCCCCTTCAAAATGGCCAGTTGTTGGCGCCCTTCCCGCTCAATATTTGGGAAGAGGCCCAGGGCCTTTGCCTATAAATAGGACTAGCCACCCACCAGGTAGAGGCATCTAGAAATCCATCCAGAGGGCGACTAAACTCCCCAAGTAGTTCATCGCACCAGCCAAGAACAGACCCTCGCGAGGTTGTTCTTCCTTGTACTATTCATCATCAGCCCAAGAGGCAAACCACCACACCACACACTGGAGTAGGGTATTACACCACAATGGTGGCCTGAACCAGTATAAACTCTGTGTCTCTTGTGTTGTTCCTTCGATTGCCTAGATCATAGCAAGGCGGTGAGGTGCAGGTAGGCAGAGGGCGAAATCTCCGCACGCACCCCAATGTTCGAATCTAGAGGGTCTGCCAGAACCCGAAATCCGACAATACTGAGATGTGCAATGATCTAGCATGACATGTATAAAAAATATGAATGGTGGCCAAGCCACAAATACTATGTCAATTATATGATCATGCAAAGCAATATGCCAATGATGATATGTGTCATAATAAACTGAACGGTGGAAGTTGCATGGCAATATATCTCGGAATTGCTATGGAAATGCCATAATAGGTAGGTATGGTGGCTATTTTGAGGAAGATATAAGGTGGCTTATGTGTGATAGAGCGTATCA